>NC_033640.1:3214057-3215835 GCF_001540865.1 Ananas comosus
AGATCGATTCGTTCCAAATTTACACTCTCGGGGCATAATAGGAAGTTTTTACTTCTTGTTCGATAGAATAAGAAAAAGTACTCATCGCAAAGTTATACTGTTATGGCGCAACTGAGTAGTCTAATGTTGTTCCGGTTTTGGTTCTTGTCAACGTTGACATCGATTCGTTCTAAATTTACACTCTCGACGCTTGAACAATATAATTAGGTTTTACTCTTTATTCGATTGAATGAGAAAAAGGACTAGTTGCAATGTTATACTGTTAGGGCTCAACTGAGTAGTCTAACGTTCTTCCGGTTTTGGTTCTTGTGAACGCTGACATTGATTCGTTCCGAATTTACACCCTTGGGGCATAAAAGAAAGCTTTTACTCCTTGTTCGATGATTGAGAAAAAGTACTCATTGCAAAGTTATACTGTTATGGCGCAATAGAGTAGTCTAATGTTGTTCCGGTTTTGGTTCTTGTGAACATTGACGTCAATTAGTTCCAAATTTACACTCTCGGGGCATAATAGAACAATATTATTATGTTTTACGCTTTATTCGATTGAACGAGAAAAAGTACTCGTCGCAAAGTTATTCTATTAGGCGCAACTGAGTAGTCTAATGTAGTTCCGGTTATGGTACTTGTGAACGTTGACATCGATTCGTTCCAAATTTACACTCTCGGGGCATAATAGAAAGCTTTTACTCCTTGTTCAATAGAATTAGAAAAAGTACTCGTTGCAAAGTTAAACTGTTAAGGCACACAGAGTAGTCTATTGTTGTTCCGATTTTGGTTCTTGTCAACGTTGACATCGATTCGTTCCAAATTTACACTCTTGGGGTATAATAGAACAATATAATTAGGTTTTACTCTTTAGTCGATTGAATGAGAAAAAGTACTAGTTGCAATGTAATACTATCAGGGCTCAACTGAGTAGTCTAACGTTGTTTCTGTTTTGGTTCTTGTGAACGTTGACATCGATTCGTTCAAAATTTACACTCTCGGGGAATAATAAAAAGCTTTTACTCCTTACTCGAAACAATGAGAAAAAGTACACGTTGCAAAGTTATGCTATTATGGCGCAACAGAGTAGCCTAATGTAGTTCCGGTTTTGGTTCTTGTCAACGTTGACATCGATTCGTTCCAAATATACACTCTCGGGGCATAATAGAACAATATCGTTTGGTTTTACTCTTTATTCGATTGAATGAGAGAAAGTACTCGTTGCAAAGTTATACTGTTATGGCAAAACTGAGTAGTCAAATTTAGTTCCTGTTTTGGTTCTTGTGAACTTTGACTTCGATTCGTTCCAAATTTATACTCTCGAGGCATAATAGAACAATATTATTAGTTTTGCTATTTGTTCGATTGAATGAGAACAAGTTCTAGTTGCAAAGTTATACTGTCAAGGCTCAACTGAGTAGTCAAACGTTGTTCCGGTTTTGGTTTTTGTGAACGTCAACATCGTTACGTTGCAAATTTACACTCTCGGGGCATAATAGAAAGCTTTTACACCTTGTTCGATAGAAAGAGAAAAAGTACTCGTTGCAAAATTATATTGTTATGGCGCAACAGAGTAGTCTAATGTTATTTCAGGTTTGGTTCTTGTGAACATTGACATCGATTCATACCAAATTTACACTCTCGGTGCATAATAGAACAACATAAGTAGGTTTTGCTCTTTGTTCGATTGAATGAGAAAAAGTACTAGTTGCAATCTTATACTGTTAGGGCTCAACTGAGTTGTCTAACGTTGTTTCGGTTTTGGTTCTCGTGAACGTTGACATCGATTC
>NC_033640.1:3215860-3218391 GCF_001540865.1 Ananas comosus
ATACTGTTATGGCGCAACTGAGTAGTCTAATGTTGTTCCAGTTTTGGTTCTTGTGAACGTTGACATCGATTCGTTCCAAATTAAAACTCTCCGGTAATAATAGAACAATATAATTAGGTTTTGCTCTTTGTTCGATTGAATGAGAAAAAATACTAGTTGCAAAGTTATACTGTTAGGGCTCAACTGAGTAGTCTAACGTTGTTCCGGTTTTAGTTCGTGCGAACGTTGACATTGATTCGCTCCAAATTTACACTCTCGGGGCATAATAGATAGCTTTTACTCCTTATTCGATAGAATTAGAAAAAGTACTCGTTGCAAAGTTAAACTGTTAAGGCGCAACTGAGTAGTCTAGCGTTGTTCCAGTTTTGGTTCTTGTGAACGTTGACATCGATTCGTTCCAAATTTACACTCTCGGGGTATAATAGAACAATATAATTAGGTTTTACTCTTTGTTCAATTGAATAAGAAAAAGTACTGGTTGCAATGTCATACTGTTAGGGCTCAACTGAGTAGTCTAACGTTCTTCCGATTTTGGTTCTCGTGAACGTTGGCAACGATTCGTCCCAAATTTACACTACCGGGGCATAATAGAAAGCTTTCACTCCTTGTTCGATAGAATGAGAAAAAGTACTCGTTCCAAAGTTATACTGTTATGGCGCAACAGAGTGGTCTAATGTTGCTCCTATTTTGGTTCCTGTGAACGTTGACATCGATTCGTTCCAAATTTACAATCTCGGGGCATAATACAACAAAATTATTAGGTTTTACGCTTTATTCGATTGAACGAGAAAAAGTACTCATCGTAATGTTATACTGTTATGGCGTAACTGAGTTGTCTAATGTTGTTCCGGTTATGGTTCTTGTGAACGTTGACATCGACTCGTTCTAAATTTACACTCTCGGGGCTCGAACAGTATAATTAGGTTTTACTCTTTGTTCAATTGAATGAGAAAAAGGACTAGTTGCAATGTTATACTGTTAGGGCTCAACTGAGTAGTCTAACGTTATTCCGGTTTTGGTTTTTATGAACGCTGACATCGATTCATTCCAAATTTACACCCTTGGGGCATAACAGAAAGCTTTTACTCCTTGTTCAGTAGATTGAGAAAAAGTACTCATAGCAAAGTTATACTGTTATGGCGTAATAGAGTAGTCTAATGTTGTTCCGGTTTTGGTTCTTGTGAACGTTGACATCGATCAGTTCCAAATATACACTCTCGGGGCATAATAGAACCATATTATTAGGTTTTACGCTTTATTCGATTGAACGAGAAATAGTACTCGTCGCAAAGTTATACTGTTATGGCGCAACTTAGTAGTTTAATGTAGTTCCGGTTTTGGTTCTTGTGAACGTTGACATCGACTCGTTCTAAATTTACACTGTCGGGGCTCGAACAGTATAATTAGGTTTTACTCTTTGTTCGATTGAATGAGAAAAAGGACTAGTTACAATGTTATACTGTTAGGGCTCAACTGAGTAGTCTAACGTTATTCTGGTTTTGGTTTTTGCGAACACTGACATCGATTCGTTCCAAATTTACACCCTTGGGGCATAATAGAAAGCTTTTACTCCTTGTTCAGTAGGTATTGGAGCAACATTACCTATTGATAAATCCCTAACTTTAGGTCTTTTTCAAATTGATTCAACCGCGAAGTACCATGATGTAGTTCCCAAGATCCTAGTTACTTCAAAGTGAATCTTCCCTAGATACATTAATTTGATTATGATCTATTCCGCGAAAATACGGATTGTGCCAAAGATGCAAAATTGTTTTCTTTTTTTCTTTAGAATTTTCTTTCTATTAGAATTAGAAAAAGAAGATGAAAAAATTACAATGGATTTAAAATGAGAACTTATTCTTAGGTAAATCAATTGCGAAATGCTTCTGTAGAGTGTCCAATATTTGTTTTACATCTTCCATGCGAAAATATTCAATTCTCATAAGATCTTCTTGACTGTTACTCAAAAGGTCCAATAATGTATGTATATTGGACCTTTTGAGACAATTATAGGTCCTGGAAGGCAATTCTAATTGGTCAATAAAAATACAATTCAATGGAATTCCTTTTTTGTTTTTCTTTAGATTAGTTAATCTATCTTGAAAGGTTAAAAAGGGTAGAGTAAACCTGTTTTTATTTTCTTCGAAATTAATGTCCTCTTCCTCCGCATGTAGAAAAGGAATAAATAAATCAATCAAATTACGAGAAGCCTCATAAAGTGCTTCCTTAGGAGTTAAACTTCCATTTGTCCATATTTCTAGAAAAAGTATCTCTTGTTTTTCATTCCCATTCCCATAAGAATGAATACTATGATTCGCATTTCGAACAGGCATGGATACAGCATCTATAGGATAACTTACATCTTGAGAGTCATTTATGGGTTCCATACGATATCCGCGATCTCTCTTGATTTGTAATCCAATACACAAATCAATTGGTTCCGTCAGGTTAGCTATATGTTGTGTCGTGTCAACTATTTCTACGGAAGGTGGTGAGATGATATCTTGAGCGGTTACGTATCTAGGACCCCT
>NC_033640.1:3218491-3267341 GCF_001540865.1 Ananas comosus
TGCAAATGGTTCATTACTGTAGAAAGCTATTACATGTTGATTACATGCTTATTACTTATTAGCATCATGCTTATAAATCATGCAATTATTGTTATTGCTTTCATTTAGTACATCTTGAGCCTAGTGGTGTAATTCGCCGAGGCTGGCGGCTTACCCACTGGGAACTATTGTTAATAGTTCTCACGCCCTTTTGGTGGTTGTTTTTACAGAGCCATCTACTGGAGAGGCTAGGGATCGTGGCAAGGGAGTCGCGCCTAGCTAGGGACTACTAGGAGCGTGCTAGTCGATCACCTTGCTACTCGGGCTACGGCCGAGGGTGATGTCCCTATGTATAGATAGACCACCGTTGTACCTATTCTTTTGTATACCCCGAGATGTATATGTACTTTTGGACAGTCACTTTAGTTGTGATACTCATCTTTTGGTTGAGATTTTTTGGACTATACTCCTTTACTCTATTGTTGACTTGTACTTTGCTCTGATATCAGGATAGAATTTTCTATGATCTTCTTCCTATCGACTTGCTTGTTTGTAGACGCCTTATATACTGCAGGTGTATGGCGGGTCTGTTCACGTACCGAATGTGCTTCCGCTGGTACCCGGGCGTGACAGCTCAGGGCCAATCGCGCCATCTCAGGCTGGCGCGGCATCATCGCACATCCCGCCGACACGGCCGTCGGTGGAACTCCTCCATAGTAGGCCGGAATCGCCAGCGCCGATACAGTGGATGGGGCAGGTGAGGCTCCTCCTCCCGGGCAATCACATATGAAGTGCCCCGGTTGCCCGCACTTGTAGCACTTGCCTTGGCGCTGCTCACAACGCGACACCAGGTGGTCTCCACCACATATGATGCACCGTCGCGCTCTACTGCCCTTTGGCTGAGTCCGCGGATACTTCGGGGGCTTCTTGGAACGTGCTTGTCCTCCCGAACCGCCGCCTTGACACTTCTTGCCTTTGTCCTTGAACTTGGCCAACATCTCGCGCTTCTCCCGAACATGGGCGTCACCGTGCTCCGCCCAGAGTGCTTGGTCAAAGACCTTCCCGCGAAGGTTGTGAGCTTGAATATCTGCACAGCCTTGTAGATCCCCGGCCGAAGTCCTCGCAAGAACCAATCGGCCCAGTCCCGGTCATCTCGTATTACGTCCGGGACACAGTCAATGATGTGAGAGAACTCTTGCTCATACTCCACTACTGAGCGGTCCCCCTGCTCCAACTTGCGGAACTTTTCCTGGAGCTTCCGCTTCAATGTGTCGGGGAAATAATTGGCGAACATCGCCCTCTTGAATTCCTCCCACAGTATTGGCGGAAGGTCGGGAAGTCGATCCCGTTTGACGCGCTTCCACAAGACCATCACCGCTATTTCCAAGCAGTGGGTAGCTAGATACACCCTATCTNCCTTAAGAGGCTTGGGGACTTGTACTACTTGAGAATGATTCGGCTAATGTCATAAAGGGGCATTGAGCTCGGGTTAAATGAGAACCTAGTACTAATGTCATGAATGGAACATAGAATACGAAATGTGTTTAACTTATAACAAACTTAAGTGTCATAAAGAGGCACTAAGCATAGTGAGTGTTGGAACATCACCTTGAGACATTGAACTAGATCTTTGGGATGCTAGTGGCTTTGACCATATTAGAGACATGATGATTGGACACTTAAGACATTGACTATGCTTGCTTGCTATTTATGCTCATTCGCACACGCTTGTGAGGGTCGCTCCCTACAAGCTGGCACTCCGGAGTTGACCTATGCGACTTATGTTCGCTCGTGCGGTATCGAGAAACCTACGGGGTCGGGAGGGATAGACTTATTCCTAGAGTGGGAATGCTGGAGCTACCACCGACACTTAGGCGGCACAAGCTGGACTACACTTGTGTAGGTCCCAAAATAAGATTGAACAATGACAGCAATTCATAAAAGTTAATCACTACTAGATAGGGAGTAGTAGTTGGATTACCTTGACATATATGCTTGTAGCATAGCGTTGGGACATGTGGTATACTTGATAGTTTACTTGTTGCATTATAGTATACTTGGTTGTTATGATAGAGCATATTCATAACATAATGATATATTGGATCATGATATCTACTTGCTCGTTATGTTGGGTTATATTAGTCATGCTATGGACATACTTCATTTTTGATAGGGTAGATGTACAACACATTGACATCATGTTTACTTGTGACATAGTAATACAGCATTTTATTTATGCTTTTACTAAATGCAATCTATTTATTATTATTATTGCTTTTTGGACTTACCCTTTTTTTTTGGACCTAGTGGTGCATTGAGTTGAGGTCAGTAATTACCCACTGGGAACTATAACTTATAGTTCTCACGCCCTCTGTTTCATGTTTTTATTTCAGAGCCTTCCACGCCGAGAGAGGCTAGGGACCACGGAAAGGGAATTGCCTCCAGCTAGCTTGCTTTGAGGGACGCGTCGATCGGTAGTCTACCTCTCGTTGTTTACTTTTTTTTTGGAGAGGTTGAGAGTTGTACCCATGTATAGAGACCACCCCTTTTGTACCTTTTTGGAGAGGATTACTTGTATAACTCTATGTTTTACCTTTATTGTTTAGTTACGCTTTATTTACTTTTGTTATAGATGATAGATATATACTTGCTCTGATATCTCTAGCTGTAGATTATCTTTGATTTTATTTCCGCTGTTGTTGTAGATGCCTTATATGTGTAGATATATGGCAGGTCTGGGCACGCTTCCGGTAGGGCCTCCGCCGGTCCTAGAGTGTGATAGATTAATTTGGTATCAGAGCCTAGGGTTGAGTCTTAGTGGACCTAGCAAACCTTAGGCCAGTTGGACCATAGGATATAGGCTCGTAAGAGACGAGATCTATTTGACTTGTAAGCGAAAGTATTTCGATTGGGTTTTATGATAACTCTAAAAAGTTAGAGTTGAATCGGAGTGTATGGCTTCTAACTTCGCGAAGGGTTACATTGGCGGCTGACAACGTAACATCGGGAGTTAGTAGTGAAGAACACTTCCTTACTTTCGCAAGATTTGGATTTTATTTACTTGAGCGGGGATGCGATAGCGTGGGTTGTACTAACTTGCGCTTTTATGATGTTGTAGAGACGATGTCGATTACACGCTCCCAATCTGCCAGAGCGGATGATGCGGCACACCTCGAGGAGGTTGAGACCTCCGCTACTTCCGGATCTAGCGAGGTCCGTGACTTGAGGTTCCAGCCTGCGGTCCTCACTGATCTTGTAGCGCAGCAGGCGGCGGCTGCTCAGCGACAGGCCGAGGTAGCATAGCGGCAGGAGGCGCGGATGAAGCACGTAAAGAATCTCTTACTACAGCAGGTGGTAGCTTCTAGGGAGACTCAGGTTCCCACACCACCAGCGCCCATTGTGGACATCGTGCCGAGGGCGCAATCCCCCGCGCCTGGTTTTTCCCGTGTGGTGCCCGAGACCACACCTCGGGAGGAGGTGGTTGCAGCACTACGGGCTCAGATACCTGCGGCGAGGGTAGCTTTCCCTGTGATGGCCGAGGGAGCCGAGCGAGATCGGCTCATGGATCGCCTCAACGAGTTCAGGAGATGCAATCCGAGGATCGTTGACGGCGAAAAGGTCGACCACTGGATAGTTGAGAAGTAGTTGATGCACATGGAGAAGCTTTTTCGAGATACCTTCATTAAGGAAAGGGATAGGGTTTGGCTCGCCACACATCACTTGGACGGCGAGGCCTACCGTTGGTGTTTGGATATCCAGGACAACCCCAATACTGATTTGGCAGCAATTTCTTGGACTAGGTTCAAGGAGCTTCTTCTAGCGCACTACTTCCCTACCAGCGTCAAGAGGAAGATGGAGCAGGACCTGCGCAGCTTGCGCCAGGAGGAGCGGACAGTGGCCGAGTACGAGAGGGAGTTTTCTCGGCTACTCCATTATGTACCTTTTGTGGTTCGGGATGACAAGGAGGCCCGCATTTTTTAGCCTGGATTGCGGCCTTCGATCTTTCGGTTGGTGCAGTCCTCCAACCTCCAAACCTACCGGGGGGTTGTGAACCGTGCACTCATTGTGGAGGCTGGAGCGGCAGACCTTCAAGAGCGTCGCGAAGGCTTGGAGAAGGGGAAGAGCAAGAGGCCTACGGCTGAGGGTGCGAGCCAGACACACTTGCGGAGGCCGCCGAGGCACCCCAGGAGCCGGAGCCAGTCGCGGGGACGTGGCTCATCTACTTTGCTTTTCGAGTTTCGCAGACGAAACTCCTTTTTAGGAGGGGTGAATGTAACACACTGGACTTTCGCAAATTGCAAGGTTCGAGTGTTTGGGTTTGCTGTTCCGAGCTTTTTCCATACTTGGTGGAGAGTCGTAGACTGCATTCCGACCAAAAAGTTCGAAATCTGAATTTCTTACGAATCCTGAGATTTTCACTCTCGGGGACCGGTCCCTGGTGGGAGAGACCGGTCCCCCACGGCGAAGCAACCGGTCCTCGGCTGGGGAGATCAGTTCCCGAGAGTTGGTTTTGCGGGAGGGTCCCAAGGGACCGGTCCCAACTGGGAGAGACCGGTCCCTCTGGGCGAAAACTACCCAGTTCGAGCTGATGCAGAGGATGAAAAGTAGAGGGACTTTTCTAGATTTTGTTACAATAGAGGGCCTATATGGCCATTTCACTTCTCTCTCTCCCTCATTTCACACTCTCCCTTACATCTTAGAGAGAGAAGGAGATGAAGGAAAAAGAAAAAGAGTTTGTTTGAGGACTTGGAGCTTCACCCTCTTCCTCTCCCTCCCTTCCCACCTTGTTGGTGCTTGGAGGTTTGGGCTTGAAGCTTGCTAGAGAGGAGATCTTCACTCTTGGAGCTTGGATTGGAGCTTCTAAAGAGGTTAGTTGCTTGTTCCTCCCCTTTAGATTTTAGGGTTTATTTTGGAGCTTTTTATTTGGAGGCTTTTGGGGCTAATCTAATGGGATTAAAACCTTGGTTTAGGTTGCTTTGGAAGGGATTTGACTTTCATTTGAGTTTTGAAGAGGGATTTCTTCACTATAGGTGAGATTTTGGCCCTTTTGTCTAGTTGGTTAATGATTGAGCTAGTAGTTGTTCGTTTACGGCNAGGTGTGCTAATGCAAAAGGAAAGCTACTACTCTACCAATAATCCTCACTGGTCGGTTGCGATGCCCTTGCCACGGTCCTCGTCTGGCAAACCTGTACCTAGCCCTGGAAATAGAGTGGGGTGAGAACTATCTTCCATAGTTTCCAGTGGGCTCGGCCACCGACTCCGCCGATCTCCCCACTAGGTCCAAGTGGGCACAAGTAACAACGAGATAGATAGATATATATATCAAAGCTGTAAAGACATAATAGGAAAACTATGCTACTATGCCCATAATCATGTGAAATGAATGCATGCATCATTTAGTAAAAGTTTACTATCATGCTAACAAGTTCGATCCATATTCGATAAGCAATGTTTGATGACAATGTTAACTTTTCATTACCCAATAAGTGGCGAAACCCTTGGTTTGCCGACGCCTCACATATCCATCCCATTGGGTAAGGAGGCTCCATGTGTCCCCGAACCCGGGACTGTCTACGGACATCAACTCTGTCCTAATCGCCCGGCACTCCGGATCGACGATTGTAACACACTGGACTTTCGCAAATTGTAAGGTTCGAGTGTTTGGGTTTGGTGGTCCGAGCTTTTCTCACACTTGGTAGAGGATCGTAGACTGCATTCCGACCAAAAAGTTCGAAATCTGAATTTCTGGACAAGTCCTGAGATTTTTACTCTCGGGGATCGGTCCCTGGTGGGAGAGACCGGTCCCCTATGGCGAGGCAACCAGTCCCCAGCTGGGGAGACCGGTTCCCGAGAGCTGGTTTTGCGGGAAGGTCCTGAGGGACCGGTCCCAGCTAGGAGAGACCGGTTTCTCTGGGCGAAAACTGTCCAGTTCGGGCTGATGCAGAGGATGAAAAGTAGAAGGACTTTTCTGGATTTTGTTGCAATAGAGGGCCTATATGGCCATTTCACTTCTCTTTCCCTCATTTCACACTCTCCCTTGCATCTTAGAGAGAGAAGGAGAAGAAAGAGAAGAAGGAAGAAGAAGAAAAGCTTGTTTGAGGACTTAGAGCTTCACCCTCTTCCTCTCCCTCTCTTCCCACCTTGTTGGTGCTTGGAGGTTTGGACTTGGAGCTTGCTAGAGAGGAGATCTTCACTCTTGGAGCTTGGATTGGAGCTTCTAAAAAGGTTAGTTACTTGTTCCTCCCCTCTAGACCTAGTTTTGGTGGATTTTGGAAGATGAAACCGTAGATTTGGATTTTAAGATTTATTTTGGGGCTTTTTGTTTGGAGGCTTTTGGGGCTAATCTAATGGGATTAGAACCTTGGTTTAGGTTGCTTTGGAAGGGATTTGACTTTCATTTGAGCTTTGGAGAGGGATTTCTTCACTATAGGTGAGATTTTGGCCCTTTTGTCTAGTTGGTTAATAATTGAGCTAGTAGTTGTTCGTTTACTCCTTGTAGCTCACTTTTTGATGCTTCTAGGGTGCTAGGAGCGTAGTGGACATCTTCGTTGGAGCAAACGAAGAGTTACGCGTTGTTCGGTGGGTTTGACCTAGCCTACAATATAAAAAATGCTCATATTTGGTGATTTATACTTCGTAAAGTGAAAATTCAAACATTTTTATGTTAAATGTATTTATTGTGAATTTTAGAATGCTTAACATCCCTATGTCATGTACAATGAATTTTCGGATCTCTATGTAGTAGAGAATTGTATGTGAGGCTTATACTAGCATTCGGCATTCTTATGTTTGACTTGGGACCATGTTTCTTACAATGAAAATGAGCATTGTGTAGTGCACTTAAACCTATGCATGTTAGAGACATGAGAGATAGCTAATGCCATAAAGAGGCATCGGACTAGACTATTATGGAAAAATTTGGAGCTAATGTCATAAAGCGGCATTGAGCTCGGGTTATGTGTGAACCTAGTACTATTGCCATGAAGGGACATAGAATGTGGATTGTACTTGGGTTACCATAAGGCTTAAGTGTCACAAAGAGGCACTAAACATAGTACGTGTTGGAACATCACATTGAGACTTTGATCTAGACCGATGGGTTACTAGTGCTACTACCATGTTAGAGGCATGATGATTGGATATTTGAGCTATTGATTACGCTTGTTTGCCATTTGTGCTCATTCACACATGCTTGTGAGGGTCGCTCCCTACAAGCCGGCACTCTGGAGTTTGCCTACGCGACTTATGTTCGCTCGTGCGGTATCGAGAAACCTACGGGGTCGGAAGGGATAGACTCATTTCCAGAGTGGGAATGCTTGAGCTACCACCGACACTTAGGCGACACAAGCTGGACTATACTTGTGTAAGTTCCAGATGAGATTGAACCATGATATCAACTTACAAAAGTTAATCACTACTAGATAGGGTATAGTAGTTGGATACTTGGACATGCTTACCGCATAGTGGTGGATATTGCGATAGACTCATAGTATACTTGATAGTATTACATTTTAGTATGCTTGTTGCCATCATAGAACATTCGAACTATGCATTGGGCTTATTTCATCTTGATAGAATGGTTACATATCATATATCTTATGGCATAGTAGTATTGCATTTCATATATGCTTTCAATTCAACAGCTTATTATTGTCTATTACTATCGTTACTTACCCCTTTTCTTTGGGCCTAGTGGTGCATTGTGCTCAGGTCAGTAATTGCCCACTGGGAACTATAAATTATAGTTCTCACACCCTCTGTTTTATGTTCTTATTATAAAGCCTTCCACTCCTGGCGAGGCTAGGGACCGCGGAAAGGGTATCGCCACGAGCTAGCTTGTGAGCGAGGGACGTTCGATAGGTGGTCTACCTCTTCTTTGTTTTTTTTTTGGGAGAGGATGAGAGTTGTACCTTGTATAGAGACCACCCTTTTTGTAGTACTTTTGTGATAATTCTTGTACTTACTTTATCTTTATGTCTAGTAGTTTACTTTCCCCTTTCTCTGCTTGTTGTTAGTTGTTAGCTGTTAGTAGCTCTGATATCTCTAGTGACTTTATTTCTTCTTGCTTCCATATCTCTTTTGTTGTAGACGCCTTATATGTGCAGGCATATGGCGGGTCTGGGCACGCACCGGGCGGGCCTATGCCGGGTCCCGGGGCGTGACAGATTAATTTGGTATCAGAGCCTAGGGTTGAGTCTTAGGGGACCTAGCAAACCTTAGGCCGGTCGGATTATAGGAAATAGGCTCGTGAGAGACAAGGTCTATTTGATTTGTAGGCGAAAGTATCTTGATTGGGTATCTTGACAACTCCGAAAGGTTGGAGTTTGACTGAAGTATATGGCTTCTAACTTCGCGGAGGGTTACGTTGGCGGCCGACAACGTATCATCGGGAGTTAGTAGTGAAGGACACTTCCTTACTTTCGCATGATTTGGGGTTCGGTTATCTTGAGTAGGGTTGCGATAGCGCGGGTTACTAACTTGCCCTTTTATGCTTTGTAGTGACGATGCCGATTACACGCTCCCAATCTGCTGGAGCGGATGATGCGGCACACCACGAGGAGGTCGAGACCTCCGCTACTTCCGGATCTAGTGAGGTCCGCGACTGAGGGTGCGTGTAATATACCGAAAATTCGGAAAATAAAATGTCGAACTTTAGTCAAATTGACCAAAGTGCGAGGATGGTACACTTCGGAAAGTCCGAAGGTGTTAAAANTACATCTTCGTTGAAGCAAACGAAGAGTTACGCGTTGTTCGGTGGGTTTGACCTAGCCTACAATATGAAAAATGCTCCTATTTGGTGATTTATGGCTTCGTAAAGTGGAAATTCATGCATATTCATACTAAATGTATTTATTGTGAATTTTAGAATGATTAACATCCCTATGTCAGATACAATAAATTTTTGGACCTCTATGTAGTAGAGAGTTGCATGTGAGGCTTATACTAGCATTCGGCATTCTTATATTTAACTTGGGATCATGTTTCTTACAATGAAAATAAGCATTGTGTAGTGCACTTAAACCTATGCATGTTAGAGACATGAGAGATAGCTAATGCCATAAAGAGGCATCGGACTAGACTATTATGGAAAAATTTGGAGCTAATGTCATAAAGCGGCATTGAGCTCGGGTTATGTGTGAACCTAGTACTATTGCCATGAAGGGACATAGAATGTGGATTGTACTTGGGTTACCATAAAAGGCTTAAGTGTCACAAAGAGACACTAAACATAGTAAGTGTTGGAACATCACATTGAGACTTTGATCTAGACCGATGGGTTACTAGTGCTACTACCATGTTAGAGACATGATGATTGGATACTTGAGCTATTGATTACACTTGTTTGCCATTTGTGCTCATTCGCACATGCTTGTGAGGATCGCTCCCTACAAGCCGGCACTCCGGAGTTGGCCTACGCGACTTATGTTCGCTCGTGCGGTATCGAGAAATCTACGGGGTTGGGAGGGATAGACTCATTTCCAGAGTGGGAATGCTGGAGCTACCACCGACACTTAGGCGGCACAAGCTGGACTACACTTGTGTAGGTCCCAAATGAGATTGAACCGTGATATCAACTTACAAAGGTTAATCACTACTAGATAGGGTATAGTAGTTGGATACTTGGACATGCTTACCGCATAGTGGTGGATATTACGATAGACTCATAGTATACTTGATAGTATTACATCTTAGTATGCTTGTTGCCATCATAGAACATTCGAACTTTGCATTGGGCTTATTTCATCTTGATAGAATGGTTACATATCATATATCTTGTGGCGTAGTAGTATTGCATTTCATACATGCTTTCAATTCAGCAACTTATTATTGTCTATTACTATCGTTACTTACCCCTTTTCTTTAGGCCTAGTGGTGCATTGTGCTGAGGTCAGTAATTGCCCACTGGGAACTATAAATTATAGTTCTCACGCCCTCTGTTTTATGTTCTTATTACAGAGCCTTCCACTCCGGGCGAGGCTAGGGACCGCGGAAAGGGTATCGCCACGAACTAGCTTATGAGCGAGGGACGTTCGATAGGTGGTCTACCTCTTCTTTATTTTCTTTTTGGGAGAGGATGAGAGTTGTACTTTGTATAGAGACCACCCTTTTTGTAGTACTTTTGTGATAATTCTTGTACTTACTTTATCTTTATGTCTAGTAGTTTACTTTTTCCTTTCTCTACTTGTTGTTAGTTGTTAGCTGTTAGTAGCTCTGATATCTCTACTGACTTTATTTCTTCTTGCTTCCATATCTCTTTTGTTGTAGACGCCTCATATGTGCAGGCATATGGCGGGTCTGGGCACGCACCAGGCGGGGCCTAGGCCGGGTCTCGGGGCGTGACAACAATAATCCTCTCCATGTGAGAATATGGATGGCTTTACCATCCCGAATAACAGACCGTGAGCTTGATCTATCCTCTCCACATGAGGATACCCTACGAACTGGGGCCAACATTTCTCTCGGAACTCACCTATTCCGACATTCATGCAAAGTTACTTAGCTCTACTAAGTTCATTGTTCACGAGTCATTTTTTAGGGAATCCACCTATCACTAAGTTCACGAACCTCTAGTGTCAAAAACACTACATAATGCGACTCGTTCTGTTCTTTAAACATTTATATGCCACTCTCTATGTCACTAAATAACCATCGAGTTCATCTCTTTCTTTTAGCACTATAGGATCCATGTTCCGACCCAATCCTTACCTATCCATTTTACCAAGTATTCCATGTACACTAGGTTAACATTTAGAAGCATAAGGAAAAGGTACTACAATGCAATCCTACAATACCACATGCAAGAGATGAAAATCATATATTTCTAAGACATAGAAAAGAGCTCGGTTGCTTCGGGATGAAACCCCCCACCTTTTGAGGGTACGAAGGTTCTAGAAACGCTTCCCAACGAACGTTACGACGATGTCTCGGCCTCCTTGGTCCAAAACGATGCTCAATCGGCTATATTTCGCCGATAGCTTTTCACCCGCTCGACTAACCGAAAATCCGACTTCGCCCCCGCGTTTAGACACCTATCAATTAGGTTTACAAGCCACTAAAGGAGATCAATCTCATGTATTTCCAAAAACCCCTATTTGGGTGCCCTAGGGTTCACATCTTGCAATTAGCACTATAGAACCCTAGCTTCTAGCCCTATTCCACCATTAATGGTGCTAGAGGTCTATTTGACCTCATCTCAAAAGCCAAAAACCCAAAAACACTAAGTTCTACCATTAGGGCTCAAGAGCTTACCTCTAGGTTAGCCCGAATAGAGAGGGGAGGAAAAGGAGAAGATGCTCCAAGCCTTCCCTAGCTTGCTCTCCTTCTTCTTCTTCTTCTCCTTCCTTTCTCCTTCTTCTTCTCCTTCTTTTCTTCTCTTTCTTTTCTTCTAGAGAGAGAGGAGAGAGAGATGAGAGTTGGGAAGGAAATGAGAGAGGGAGGGAGAGCCCTTTGCTCTCTATACTCTCTAACTAAGGGATAATTGCAGCCAAGGCCCTCAACTTTTCATTTCTCAAACTGCTCTGCCTGGGCAGTTTTCGCGCGGAGGGACCGGTCCTTCCCTGCCAGGGACCGGTCCCTGAGGACCTTCCAAAATTCACGCGTACGGGAACCGGTCCTTGCCCGAGAGACCGGTCCCTAGAAGACCGGTCCTTGCCTGAGAGACCGGTTCCCGAGAGTGGAAATTCTCAGGACTTAGCCAAATTTTTGCTGTCTCGCTGGTTTCACTTACGGGGACCGGTCCCTCAGGCCTGGGACCGGTTGCATCAAGGATCCACCGCAACCACCAGCTACGGGGACCGGTCCTTCCTGCTAGGGACCGGTCCCCGAGAGCAAACTCTGTCCAGTGCAGACTTTTGCATTATTTGCTCTCGCGGACTCAACTCCAAAGCACTTTTTGTGTTTTGGACATCTCTAGCTTCTCCAAAGCCTACTCACTCGACAATTAGTCGATCCTGAACGAAGTATAACTCTCGGATTTCGAGAATTCACTTCCTTACACAGGCCTTCATATGTAGGTACAACTCCAACATCTAGATACAAATACAGCAAATCAAATAGCAATTTCGAGCATGCCAGTGGTTTGCATTTGTACTTGGGGTGAAAAATACAAGCAACAAAACACCCCGTCCCCTTCTAGAGAAATTAAAATTCGGAGGAAGATAGGATTAGAGGGGTAAATATCCAACGATATTGCAAAATTAACCATCGAGAATAGGAAAGAGAAAACAATGATAAAGGAACCAAATTTAAACAAGGCGACGAATCCCGATGCTAGTAACTAGGCACAAGAAGAGAAAACAACAAGCCTGATAATAAAAGTGAGAGATGAAAGAAACATATAAATAGTAACATGAAGAGGGTGACATCCACGAACAAAAGAGTATATGGTTGATAAATTTGGCGTGTCACACCTAATAAAAGAGGCAGGTTAATAAATTCGACCTAATTGTTAGTATAGTTGTACTGAATGTCACACATCTTTGAGACAAATCTTTGATGTTGGTTTTGGAGGAAAAGTATTTAATTATGTGGAAAATAAGTAATAGGAGTCTATAATAGATAAGAAAAAAGAGTCTTAATCATATAAAATAATACAACCGTGATTGGATTTCAATTGTCCCCCATGATTACAATGAAGGAGAAGAACTCCTTTTATAGCCTTCAATTGTGAGAATTCTAGATCTAAATTTTCAGAATTTACAATTAATAGCTTTAGAAGTTTCTTATTCAATTTGTAACTCTAAAAATTGCTAACTCCACATGACAATTTACTTCTTGAGAAACTCTCGAGATTCGATTTCAAAACCACGCAATTAGGATCCCTCATGTTCTTTAAAATTAAAGGGAAAAATAAGATTCAATCTTTACCTTTACGCGGATAAATCTTCATCTCAACTTGATGATCGTGAAATTAGGTTCTCTTGAAACCGCACACGCGTCCGCCCTCTATAGGTATCCACACGAGGTTGGTGATTTGATCGATATCCTCACCGAAGTGCTAGCTCCTTCACAAAGGACGTCCTTCTTGCTAGAAGATGGAAGAGAGAGGAGAAGAGAAATGACGGATAGGATTTTTTAAAAACTCTCGTAAGTTATATATAAGGATATATATCCTTTTTCTTAATAATATAATGGCCATTAAAGAAAAGTACAAATCTAGATTTAAATTCATTCTTTCCTTAATTGATTAGATCAATCAAATCCTAATTTGATTCGATTTGAACTTTATCTTAATTTGATCATATCAAATTAATAATGCAATATTTGCACATAAGTCCTCTCATAATTTACTAACTATTAGTAAGTCCTCTCTTGTAACATTTACACTTTAATACCACTTAGTTGTAATAATTATAAATTAGTCTAATTATCAACATATTGACAATTAAGTCCTCCGACGATTCAAAAATCGCGATCTAACTATCCGATCAGTCACAATATCTTATGTGTGTGACCCTATAGGTTCTATTCTATCGGGTAGTGAAATATATTTTGATCATTATCAACAATATCACTGAAACTCCTTTCAATGAATCGGAACAATTCCAACTCAGTCCAATAAGAATTATCAATCATCTAGATAATTCTCATGAATCTCACTATCCACCAGTGATGCCTAGCTGTTGGCATTCCAGTAGAATGGAATACTGAACCTCTCGGTGCAGTTACCGTGTCATACAATCCTTCCATCATGTGTCTCAACTAGACGGAGGTCATAGAATAACTCGTCAAACCCCATCATCTGTCATATATCAAATTTATTCGACTCAAGTTTTTAATATTGGAAACATTTTTTCGCTATTAACTCTGCTCTGGCCAAGGTCTTCTAAACTCGATCTCATAAATCACATAGAACTAACGCCCCTATCTATCAAGGGAGAAAGATTCCATATAAGTGCACACCCTATCCTACAATGAACTTACTGCAGCCAACATGCACCGCAAGGACCCGAATGGTTAGGGACCAAGTGTACATACACAGTCAAACTACAGTAACCTCATTGTGAATAGCCGAGGCACCGCAGGTCAAAGGACTAATCACACTACTACAACATTGAGTAAGTCACTGACGAATAAGTAGACATCCAAGTGACTTCTCGCGTTAGTCATGCTCGGTACCCTTGTTCTTCGACAACTACCTGCATATTCGCTTCAGTGTCCCTACACTGTCGACTCAATACTCGTCCATCCAAAAAGGTAAGCTACCTATGCACCAATCTCACCGGATCAATCGGAAGCATTTAGGAATTAACCACCAATAACACGTCTCACATTCTCAACTTTTGAGAATATATGTCATCATCTTATTAATTCCGTAGACGATTCATGGACACATACACAACATGAATGAAAATAAGAATCTAATTTATTCATAATATTTTAAAGTCAAATACAAATTTATGTCCTAAAAAGAATACATGTGTCGGCCCGGCACTATAACAATATAGGTGTACACCAGCAGCCAAAACTGTTGAAAAAGATTATAAAAACTACTGGTAATATTTGCTCTAGCAGTTCTAAAAGTGCTGATAAAAGTATAAATGACCGTTACTATATCCTTGCTGGTATTACCCTTTCCCAGCACTTTTATTAACTATTGGAGAAGATATCTCTAGCAACATTTTATAAACCGTCGGTACTTCTACAAAAAAACCACTGGCATAAAATATATGTAGCGACAATTTTTGACCGTTGGTAATTTAAAACTAATATGAAAAAAAAAACTAATATCAACAAATTACAATAGGTCTTTTTCATTTGATATTTGATGGAAAATTAACTATTTGTAATATCCAAAAAAATGAGAGTTATATTACTAAATTGAAATAGAGAAGTCTATAACAAAATAGTACAAATGTTTGCAACAAAACTACAAGATGGTAAAATCATAATATGTAGCAATGACAAAATACAACGAAACAATTTTTTATATTAATAGAAATCAATGCAAAAGAAAATTTATTTGAACTCGAAATGTTAGAAAGCTAAGAAAATGGAGAGTGAGCTCCAGCTGAACGTTCTTGAAATGCAGAACATCAAATCCCGCTTGTTGCTTCAATCTGAAACAAAAGAAATTGAAACAAATAAGCTATACAAACATCGAAAAATATAAGCTCCATCGTAAGTAACATATAGCAAAAAATGGAAGCATCGAAAATTGAATTTCATCTATTAAAGGACCTGCTACTCAACAAGCTTGCTACTATAGAAGAATTTAGGAATAAACAAACTATAGAAGTTGATGGCTTAAGACTCTTTGCAAATCTGAGTATTTACAACATTTGTTAAAACATTCGTCAACCAAATATGCAATGAATGGAAAAACTGGTACTGCTATGTACTTTTTATAACTAGAGGTTTCAAACTTTACAAACAGTAAAAAAAAAAACATAATAATAATCCTTAATTTTACAATCATTCAAATGTGGCAAATAGGGAAGTCCTCCCAAGAAAAATCCTACTCCAAAGAAGCACAAATGTGGCAAATAGGGAAGGATGAGACTTTTACAAATACTGAAAATAAAAGCTATCCCATTCAAAAAGAAGCGCAAATGTAGCAAACAGGGCAGGGTGAGAAAAAAAGAATGAACGACACGAAATGTAGTGAATGAAAAGCTGGTTATTGTTTTAACTGGAAAACCTGCCTAGACTTGAAGAATACTGGCAAGAAGAGCTTGACCTTCTCCAAACGAAATGGAACTGATTTCTCAAGGAATGAAGAGATATGGAAAAAGTCTCAGCACAGCTTTGCGTCAAAGGCTACTACCTGAGGTGTATGAGGAAAGAATGATACAGGATTATCGAAATTTTTATGACCTTCCAATAGGGCTTCAATTTAGAAGCCAGCGTCACACCATGGAGAAGCTTTCCCTGAATGTAGACAAACCTCACGAAAGTGTAGGACTGATAGGAGAGAATTATTCTATTAATATGGTGGATCAGTTTCTGCTGTTGCCCCTACGATGATTAGAATGTATATGAAAAGTGTCTAAATTTTACATTGTTATAGGTAACTCTACGCCTAGTTGGGACACAAATGTTAATGATGTAAAAGTAGTATAGTAAGCAAGGCTACTAGAAGAGTTGGTGACAAAAACTGTAGAAACCAAGTACATGCATAAAATTCTTCTTTGAAAGAGTAATCTGTAGAAGGAATGAGCTAGTTATGCAACAGTTAGGCAAATGAGGATTTTGTGAAGGTGAGGTGTCTCTACAAAAGGGAGATTTCAACTGATCTGAGAACTCATTAGTGAGACAGCATAAGATGGTGAGGGCTAATACAGTATTAACTATTTGACTAGTTCTCGGTCAAGAGTTTCAGACTATAGAAGCATTCAGTGCCAATTTGCATTGAATAAACTTATTATACGACACAGCATGCTGAGCACAAGCATATCTCTATATCGATACATGAACAGTTGGTGGTTTCAATTCTAAAAAATAAAGAGCTAGATTACATATTTCTACAATACATTCAATGCCAATTTGCATTTACCTCCCAGGACTGGCCTATTAAGGCAGTAACATGTAAGTCTATCAAGAATTTACTTAAATTAAAAACATCAGCTTCTTCTCGTTGCTCACAAATATGAAGCATTTGACTACTCCGACTTGCAATATTATTGTTTAACAAAAGATTAATGATGGAGGGATAAACAAAAGCCTTTTCAACTATTTAGAGTTCATCAACACACACACTGTTTGTTTCTAAGCGAACATTTAATTTAAAAAGCACAGGTTTAACAAATCAATTAAAAAGCATAGGTTTAAGAAAGGCAGAGCATGTATTTGACCCATTTTGATCCAAAAAAATTATTTGATTTGCTTATATTTAAAATTATAAAAAATTCAATGCATTATAATGATAACTCTTGCGGTAAAATAACATACCTTCTATGATTATTTTAGATGATTTTCATATCCACATTTAGTCTGTCCAAAACTTTTTCCTATACAATGAAAAAAAATATATTATGTTTAATCAACATGAGAAATAGATTAAAACAAAGATAGCAATGAATATAACTAATAAAACTCATACGAAGGCGACGTCGCTTGCGATGTTGGGCAGTTTCAGTAGCTTGAAATCCTTGCTGCTCCAATGCACTTGCACCTTTACCATCTCTGCTATTATCTGCAATACAAATTTGATTATTATTATTAATCTAACACCTCAATATGAATCAATCACAAACAAATCAACTAAATTATAATCTCAAATTGATAATACCTGATGCACTTGATCTCTCCAAAATTATCTCAATATTAATAAGGGAGAGCTCTTCGGAATTTTAAGTTAATTAAACAAGATGGGTTGAGCATGATGGGCTGGATTAACTACTTTAGTCAAATTAAAGAGGAAAGGAAGTAAAACTCAAAAATGTTGTATACATAATAAGCAAAAAGCTACAAAAGGAATGTAAGTCTGAAGCATGCATCTCCTATACTAGAAAAAGCGTGTCCATATGGCTCCTATGCATATACGAGCCTGTGTGCAAAAGGCCTTCGCATACAGACAAATATGTTTAGTTAGTTAGAGCTAATCTAAGAAACACTAGATAATATTTTCATTAAAATCTCTTCCAGGCCCTCAGCATAATGCCGCTGCAGCATGCATAAACAAAAGTTTTATAATCTGTATTGAAGGTGATAATTTTATGACTCCACAAATAATGGGCGACAGTCCAAACACATCGTGCCGTATAAAGTTGGCGAAGCAAATCGAGCGCATTATATAAAGTATAACAGATAAATAAATAATAATAATAATAATAATGAAACTTTACAGCTAACAGATAATCGCACTAGCAGAGAATGTATGAATGAGTCGTAAACTCATTAATTGATCTGGATCAGTTGGTTTTAGACGCTACACAAACTCGAGGATAAGACGGGGTGGCATGAAAGTTCACTGAAGCACTTGCAGATTCACCAGATAGGTAGGATATAAAGCAGATAGAGGCTACTGTGGAGATCCTAATACGTCAATTAATTCATGATAGTATGCAATACCAATAGGAGCTCACATGAGTATATAAAGTAGAAACATATGAAATTGATCACAAATATGAAATTTGATATTTGTCAATTAATTCACAAATATGAAATTTGATATGAAATTGATCACAAACATGAGTATATCATAATTTGATATGAAATTTGATATTAGTCAATTAATTCACAAACATGAGTATATCATAAAGTAGATTCATATGAAATTGATCACAAATATGAAATTTGATACTAATACGTCAATTAATTCATGTTATAAATAAATACAAGTTAGATATGAAATTTGAGGCCATCAGTATATAAAGTAGAAACATATATGCGGATGCAAGAATTAGATAAATTTATCAAAACCAATTATCAAAGTGAACCAAAAAAACAATATGATCGATGCAACAATATAATTCATCAGGAGATTAATTAGTTCCGCATATAAGCACCAGAAGATTAATTAAGTCACGAGTAGATTCTTGATCAATTAAAACTAGTTAATGACATTTGTTTCAGATTATCTGTTCTCCATTTATTACTTTAAGATAAAGTTACGTTGTCCCTCTATAATCATAGGTTTAGTTTTTCTTCTATATTTAGCCTTGGACTATAGAAGAAACAAGCAAAGATAGATCTATCTATCTATCTATCTATCTACATCCATATTTTGACTAATAAGGAACTCTCAGGATCTTTCTAAACACTAATAAAAGGAGGAATCTCATCTACACTGCCAAACTAAGGTTTTTACATCCATTAAGTCAAAATCTTTATACAAGAACAGTAAAGTAACTTCAATAACTAAATAATACAGTCGAATAGTGGGCAATGGTAGAATTGATCACAAATCAATATGTACCAGGAAAGAGACAAGGAAATAAGGTTGGAATTACTCAGCAGAGGTCAAAATGGATTTGTGAGAACAAGAATTTAAATGACATGAAAGTATTTTACTCCAACTAAAAATTATTCATGTATAAGGTAAAATTATCCTACTGCAACTCAAAATTTATTCATCTATAAAGTACAAAGTTCAACACTCGCCGCTTACCAGGTCAACAGGAAATCAATATGTTACTTAACAAAAGATCTAACATCTATAACAACCATAAGACTTCAATCAACACTGATTCAACAGGTTACAGAAATCAGGAAGCTAGAACTTTGATCATCATTACCTAGGAAGACATCTAAAAGAAAATAAGAAGTCAAATTTTGATCTCTCAAAAAAATAAGTCAAATTTTGGACAAATTAAATATTTGATCAGCAACTAAAACCATCTAGTAGAGGGACCACAGGTTCTTCCAAAAACTTATAAAACATCTTATCTAAAACCCTATTCTCAACCTCTAAATTGCTTTGAGTACCACCCTTCGCACAAACTCGCCCTCTAGCTACAATCAGAAATGTTTTGCACTATTAGTTGATAGTGTCCGATGAAGCGAGTAGCATGGTATTTAAACAATTACATTATAAGATAATAAGATCCGTGTTTATCGGCTCAGCTATCGAAATTTGCGCTAAATATTTCCGAGGATGGCAAGCTGAATGGGCCCTGGAAGTTGATTGCATCAGATTTCAGAACGCCCGAGACATTAAAATCTACATAGGAAATTAGCTGGCGTTCTCCTAAAACCTAGCAAAAAACTACCGACATTGTCAAAATATTGGATAATATCTCCCACAAATCGCTATATGAGGAGATAGGGTTTTATGTTTGGAGCGTATACATCTCATTAAAAGCATTGCTAGCTATATGAGAAGCAAACAAATTAAAAGCAGCTGAATTAAAAACAAGGTATGAATACGTACTTACCAAATTAATTGCATTGATTAACTTGCTTAAGCAAATAAGGTTGCGGTGTTTTTTTTCTTTTTTTTTTCTTTCCTACTGCATAAAATCGCATGAAAATATATATAGGGTTAAAAAATAAAAGGAAGAAAGAAAAGTCTTACTAGAACACTCTTTAATCGGCATCTCATTGGTAGTGATAACTCTAATCTCTCTCTAATGTTAATAATAACAACTCTTAACTATAAATTTCCTTGTAGCTATTATTAAGTTTCAGAAGTTAGAAACAGAAGCAAGCGAAAAAAAAAAAAGAAATCAACTTCAAATAATTTAAAACCCCCTTAACTATAGTACATTTTGAAATTGATCCTCTTTAATAGCAGATACTCTTTAAAGGAGTTGAAAATAATACATGTCTGGCCCTTCAAATCAACCTACAAATAGCATAAAAATATATAGATCACATCTAAATTTGACAAAATACATCTATATAAAACACAACATTAAAAATAAAAATGCAATTGATACACTAAATTCAACAACAACAAATCAATCTAAGCATGGTTAATGTAGAAATTTAACAAAATCTATTCCAGATTTGGATATAATTATACCAACAAACAAAATAATTTACACAATTTAAACACTACACAGTAATTAAAAAGACTAAACATAGCAGATTCTAGTTATTATCATGCTAAATTTCTAACCCCGGAAAAATTTTAAAAAAAATTAGCAAACAAAGAAAATGCTATATATATATAATAACTCTCTATCCAAACAAAGCTAACTGCAAAGAAATTAAACTCTATTATCGTCCTAATCCAAGGCTCCTTGTAACTCCCTGACACATTTTCGTTGCATGCTTATATATGTTTTCTTGTTCACACCCAATAAATACAACCTAAATCTACCAGCAATCGCCAAAAAAAAAAAAAAAAAAAAAAAAAAAAAAAAAAAAAAACCGAGGTGAGAGGGAGCCAGAAGGTGTGGGAGTTGCGAGAGAACTGGATTTTGCTAATATACAATAAAACAATAAAATGCCTTCATAAAAAATCAAATCACAAGGAATCAACTTCAAATAATTGAAAAAAATGTGAAATATTGTGATTGGGAAACTCACGCTATAGAATCAGCTGAAATTGGTGAAACCCTTTCTTACAGAACTGGATTGAGGTCGATTTAGCACCAAATAGCCCAAAATTTTTGGGTAAATCGTTCGAAGAAGACCAATCTCTGTGTAGATCCGAAAATCCCAATCTCTCGAAGCTCGCAGTGGAGAAGCTCCGATTTGAGGGAGAGAGACTTGAAGCTCGCGGTGGAGAAGCTCGCGATGGAGAAGCTCCGATTTGAGAAGCTCGCGGTGGAGAGAGATCGAGAGAGAGATCGAGCTCGAAGCTCTCAGTGCGTGGAGAAGCTCCGATTTGAAAAGAGAGAGAGAGAGAGAGAGAGAGAGAGAGAGAGAGAGAGAGATGGAGAGCTCAGATCTAATTAATTAGTATCTTCATATGGAGGTCCATGGCTTTTCAAATCCAATATTGGCCCAATTGTTGGCCCAATTGATAAAATAAGCTAATAAAATGAGGCCCAATATTATTTGTGCAATTAAAAATTATTACCACTATACCAGCGATTTACTAAATGTTACAGAAAAAATAAAAAATACTGGTATAATATAGTTTTAGCAGCAGTTAGCTTAACTGCTGGCTAAAAAACTGCTGGAACAATCCTTATTTGTTATAGTGTGGTTGGCTTCTTGGGCGTACATCTAACAATCTTCCACTTGCACTAAAGCCAATCAGCCATATATTTAAGCCCCTTCTTCTCAAGGTGGACATCAGTCTTCTGTTAGCTAAGTGGTTTAGTCAATGGGTCTCCCGCG
This sequence comes from Ananas comosus, assembly GCF_001540865.1. Classification (NCBI taxonomy): domain Eukaryota; kingdom Viridiplantae; phylum Streptophyta; class Magnoliopsida; order Poales; family Bromeliaceae; genus Ananas; species Ananas comosus. Next base: position 3,240,146 of record NC_033640.1, read on the forward strand.
TTATCCGTTGAGTCTACTCTCTGCATCTCAATGTATTTCTTGTCGAGGTAATCGCATATAATATGAAACGCCGCTCTATATGTTTGGACTTCTGATGAGATATGGGCTCCGTAGCTAGGGCTATGGGGCAATTGTTGTCGTAATAGAGTGGTATGGCATCGGATGGCATCACACCTAGTTCCGCGACAAATTTTTTGATCAGAAGGCTCTTTGCAGCTTTAGATGCGACGATATACTCTGCTTCCATAGTAGAGTCAGCAATAATTGGTTGTTTGTGTTATGAATTTTGTATTGGCAAATTTCGTGATTTGAGTCAGAGTCTTGAAGGGTTCGGTTCGTGATTGTCAAAAATTGAAGAATCCGAGATTCCGAGAACTCAAAAACATCTCAACGTATGAATCACGATACTCAGGTAAGTTTTTTAAATGTCTTTATGGTGATTCATATCTATTTATGACGTTAGAATCATATAAACTAATGATACATGGATTAGAAGTGATTTTTAAAACTTTTAAATTGAATGTAATAATATTTTTAATTGAGTACCAGTACCAGGTTCCAGTTCCTCAAAATCGAATTGAAAAATCTGAGTTTTTATATTGTGTACTGATACCCCACATTTGGTTCCACAAAATCCGAGAGCAACAATACTGGAATTGTATTGTCTACCGGTACCAAGCCTTAGTACCGGTACTGCATCGGCCGAGTACCGGTACTCGGCAGTAGGAAATTTTCGTTTCATCATGGTGTACCGGTACCCACATCCGAGTACCGGTACTCAATATAAAATTTTCTAATATACTTTCTAATCCGACTTTAATTGATTCTAAAGTCTATAAATAAGATATTAGAGTTCTCTATTACGAAGAAGTATAGAGAATACATGAAAGAGTAACCTTAGAGGCTAGGTTTTTCGTCCTAAATCATTTTCCACAAAATAGCCTTGTTTAGGTCAATTCGAGATATTGCAATTCAATATTTATATGTCGAATTGATCTAAGTTTTTCGAGATATTGCAATTCAATATTTATATGTCGAATTGATCTAAGTTTTTCTTGGAGATTTTTCTCTGGTTCTTCAACTACTTTCTAAGCAAAGGATCACCATAGAAACATGAATTTACTCTTCATGTGCGGCGTCGTGGATTCGGCATGATCAAGGCGATTCGTGGATTCAGATCGTGGGCTCGTCGAGGATTCGAGTGGCGTTCGTTGATTCGGACGTGAGGCGTGGCGTTCGTGGATTTGAACATGGCCGTGAACAATCCGGTGACGTGCGCGAGATTCGTAAGAGGTTAAAAAAAAGTTAAGTCCGTGGAGTCGGTAATCACCTTATAATCTTTTTCTCTTAGTGGATTATTTTTTAGGTAAATTGCATTGTTACCCCCTGAACTTTTGGCGAAGTTTCACTTTATCCCTCGAACTTCTAAAATGGACATCTAATCCCTTAAACTCTAATATTTCGTTCATGTTACCCCTTCCGTCAGTTTTCCGTCAAGCTCCGTTAACCGGAAACTGACGGAAGGGGTAAAACGAATGAAATACTAGAGTTTAGGGTGTTAGATGTCTATTTTAGGAGTCTGGGGGATTAAGTGAAACTCGCCAAAAGTTCAGGGGGTAACAATACAATTTATCCAAATTTTTACTATAAATTATTTTTATATTTTTATATTAAAAATTTCTAATTGGCTGAAATGAAGTACAAAAATTTTATTTAAGTGTATTTTATAGAACAATGCTTCTAAAGATAAAAGGGACAAACGAGTACTACAGAAAATTAACTGAGAATTAAAATCTCTATATCCGAGTGAGAACACCTATTGTAAATCAACCATATTAGCGAGTACACCAGGATAGTAGAGTGTTTGAGCATCGTAGGTAGTTAGTATCGCTCTTTTTTTATCTTTAAGCCACTCTAATTCATTTCTTTCACTTTTATTTTATTACAATAAAATGTAGGATAAATTATGGTATGATTTATTTTAGGATAAAAATATATATAAATTCAAAATCAAGTATGATCACTAACTTGAGGATTAGTAGTCAATCCATAAGTAACATATTATAATAAAATAATTTATAGTCAAGAGTTCCCTACATAGTAAATTGCACTACTACCTCCTGAACTTTTGGCGAGTTTCACTTAACCCCCCAAACTCTTAAAATAGACATCTAACACCCTAAACTCTAATATTTCATTCGTTTCACCCCTTTCGTCAGTTTCCGGTTAACGGAGCTTGACGGAAAAATGACGGAAGGGGTAATATGAATGAAATATTAGAGTTTAGGGGGTTAGATGTCCATTTTAGGAGTTCGAGGGATAAAATGAAACTTCGCCAAAAGTTCGGGGGGTAACAGTGCAATTTACCCATTATTTTTTCGCGTGTTGGTCTCACGGGTTTTTCTCTAAATTGGAGTTTTCCCACGTAAATCTCGGTGTACTATTTTATTTTCCGCATTTATTTTTTATTGCATTGAGATTTGCGAATTTGGGCTATACACCTATTCACCCCCCTCTAAGTATTTGATAGTATCTAGATAGATTCTAGGGTTTCCATAACCTACAAATGGTATCAGAGCGGGATCTAGAATTTTCTATCACTATGGCTGAAGGTGGTAACATTAATTTTCTTCCAAGTCTTTTTCTAAAAGTATAGGGGTTGCACTCAAATCTACAAAGGAGGAAGACGTGGACTCGGATTACGACGACGATATTTCGCTTGCCGACTTCGAACACCAATTGGCACTTCTCACGAAGAAATTTGATCGGAACTTCCGAAAAAACAAAGCCAACAGAGCCTCATCTTCAAAACAAAAATCTTTTTTTAAAGGATCTTCAAGCTCAAAATCAAAAGACAAAAAACTAGCAAAACCTTCTAAAGAAAAAGATGATTTTGAAGGAAAAATCCAATGTTACAAATGCAAAGGCTACGGCCATATTTCTACGGATTGTCATACTAAGAAATTGTACAAAAAGAAGACTTTGCAAGCTAAAACATAGGATGATTCTACTTCTAGTGAATCGATCTCAAGTGATGAAGAAAAAAAATGATGCTATTGCTTTATTTACAAATACTTCTTTACCTTCGTCATCCGTTGTTTGTTTATCCTCTATTGTACCTGACTCCGCTTCTTTGGTTTTGCATGAATCATCGAGCGATGGTAATGAAAGCAACGAGAAGTCGGACGAGTAAGATCTCGCAGAGGCATATCAACAACTTCTTATTGAGTCTAAGAAAATAGCTAAGCACAACAAGAAGTTGAGGAAGCGATTATTCGAACTTGAGGATGAAAACAAAACCATGAAAACCGTGACTAAAGCTCTTGAGGAGAAAAGGGAACACATGTTGAAGAATATTACAATCCTCCAAGAAAAGCTAGATCAATCGGAGATAACGATCAAATCCTATCAAAAAAAGGTTGGTTTTCTAGAACAACAGCATGAAGAAATTCATGCATCCAACCAAATCTTGACCAACCAAGTTCATCAACTCAAATCCGACATTCACAAGTTTTCCTCCGGATTAAAGAAGTTAGACCATATGCTCGGATTGGGTCAAACGAATAAACTTGGGCTTGGATAAGAGCGGACATATGTTGAGAAAGATCAAAATTCAAAACTTAAAGTCTCAACAACTTTGAAGAAAAAAGTTTGCCATAAATGTGGACATAAATGTCACATCAAGAAGACATGCTCTAGAAAAGAAAAGAAACATCAACCGGCTTCATTTTCTAAGCATTTATCAGCATTTTCCAATACTCGGCAATCTTCACGGATTCAAAAGCAACATCAATCGAGTTGAGTACCTCGAATCAACTGGAAGTCAAAGCCACAACAAATAGTTCACACAAAACCAAATGCAACGTGGAGACCGAAGGTTGATGAGAAGCCAAAACAAGCGGCAACTAACAAATCAAGACAACCAACAATCCGACAAGTTTGGGTTTGGAAAGGTGATATCTTTCCTTGTCTTAAGTCTTAATTTGTTTTGATTTTTTGTGTAGTGCTTTGGTTAGTGCTCATTGCATATTTTTTAATCATTGCATATTTTTTAATCATTGCATTACATGTTTGGATGTTTTTTTTGCTTGGAATTTATTTTGGAATCTTTTCGAGAAAGGTGATATTTTTTAATCATTGCATTGGAAAATTAGAACTTGGAAAGTGCCTTGAACATCTCAAATTCTCATTCATTCATTTCGAGTTAAGTTCATTTTAATTATCGATTTTACTCCACTTTTATTATCTTTGAAGATAATTTATTATAGGAGTTTTTAATACTTATATTCATCAAATTTATGTAATCATGTTTGATCTCTTGGCAATTAAACTATCTCGGTTGTGAGTGTTGAATATGATGAATGGTTATTTACTAACGGACTAAAATTTGTCAAATTTTCTTTCAATTGCGGGATTGCTTATGTAAGGATGTGAATCCTCGAAATCCAAGGATTTGACTTCGGTTCAGAATCGACTAGTTGTCGAGTGCGTAGGCTTCGGAAAGTCCGAAAGTGATTATAATGCATAAAGTGCATTAAAGAAGCGTCCGCGGGAGCACCAGTGCAAAACCTGCACTGGAGCAGAATTGCTCTCGGGGACCGGTCCCTGGCAGGGAGGGACCGGTTCCATCAGGCTGGGCTGCGGGGGTCTCTGATGAGACCGGTCCCTGGTGGTGAGGGACCGGTTCCCGAACGTTGGCCCAGCGAAAATAGCCGAAATTTGGCTAAGTCCCGAAAACTCAGCTTTCGGGAACCGGTCTCTCGGACAAGGACCGGTCTCCCGGGGACCGGTCTCTCAGGTAAGGACCGGTTCCCGAACGCAAAATCCCCTCTGCTCGAAATGGCAGCCTTCGGGGACCGGTCTCCCCGAGCTGGGACCGGTCCCTCACTGCGAAAATGGCCCAGAGAGGGCTGATTCAAAGGGTGAAAAGTTGAGGGGGCTATTTGCAAAATGGCCTTTAATAGGGCTTGGGGACCCCTCTCTCTCCCTCAGTTGTTCTCTCTCCCTCTCTCTTACTCTTTCCCTCTCTCTCTCAAGAAAGAAAAGAAGGAGAAGAAGAAGGAGAAGAAAGAAAGGAAGGAAAAGAAGAAGAAGTGGAAGGAGAAGTCCAAGAAGAAGAAGAAGAAGGTCTTCTTCCCTCTCTCCTTCAAGCTAGGGCAAGCTTGGAGCTTGGCTTAGAGGTAAACTCCAAACCCATCCATGGTAGATTTCTTAGGATTGGGTTTTGTTGCTTAGAATTGGTTCAAATGGAACCTAGAGAAGATAAGTAGATGGTTCGGGCTCGCAATCGAAGCTCGCACCACGGATTTCTCCCTCGTTGCCATTCTAGGGCACGGATTTGGGATTTTGGGAAATCTAGGGTTTTGATCTATCTTAATAGGTCGTAAACCAAATTGCTAGGTCTCGGAACGCGTCGGCGAAGACGGTTTGCCGATCCGACGAGCGAGTGCGGAGTTATCGCCGAATCGGGTACTCGAGGGCTCGCTTCGCCCCGAGGAGTTGAAGCGACGTGCAAAGACCGCAACGTCGAGTTTTCTACCATCGCGGCATCGCCAAGAGGTGGGTGGTGTCCATCCCGAAGCAATCGGGCTCCCTTCTATGTCTTAGTACATGTCGATTCTTGCATCTTGTATTATTGCATTATAGGATGATTGTGCATTGCCTTTCCTTATGCTTTCCTTGATGATATCGTAGCATGTATTGGATACTTGACATAGTGGATTGATAAGGATTGGGTCGAGACTTGTGAATCCTATAGTGCAGAGAAAGAGATGGGCTCAATGGTTGGTCTAATGTTAAACAAAGAACGAGTGGCATCTAGTCGATAGTAAACAATGGACGAGTGGCAATTTAGTTGATAGTAAGCAAAAGAACAAATGACACATATGAGTCGTAGTGTATGTGAAACCTATGGACTATATGATGATTGTAACCCTAGAGGATAGGGTATTCTCGAGACGAGGATTGGATCATGCTCACGGTCTTTTTTTAAATCTTGTGATGGAAGCCCCACACAAGTAGTGCGCTCCGGAGTTGGTCACGTGGGATTGCCTATTTTGGGTCCCAAGGGATTGCCTATTTTAGGCCCCGGCAGACGGTCTCGGTTCGTAGTGCGAGTTGACCCTCCCTACCTTCGAGATGGCTAGTGAGCAGTAGGCTCCTTCAGGGAAGCCACGAGATTAAGGAACAAGTGAATAAGGTTGATGAACAGGTACATAGCTTTACCTTTGACATGACGACAGGTTCGTTGCTTACCATTTCATTGAGCATGCATTCATATATCTATGATTGGGCATAGTAGCGTAACTTTACTTTCCTGTCTTTACCGCTTTCCTTATCTATCTATCTATCGGTTTATCTACTTTTGCCCGCTTGGACCTAGTGGGGAGATCGGCGGAGTCGGCGGCCGAACCCACTGGGAACTAAGGAAGTTAGTTCTCACCCCCATTTTACTACAGGTTCGAGTTCGGGTGTCCCCGGTGAGCGTGAGGATCGTGGTAAGGGCCCGGCGCTCTAGTCGCATTAGCTATCTTCCTTTTGCATTAGCCGTCACCCCTTTTGGTATTGAGAGTAGATGTTGTATAGGGTGAGGTTGAGTGATTGTATTTGTATTTTGGAAGATGTAAAAGATGTAATTAAATGTATTAAGTCAAATGAATGTAATAGATAGCCTCTTCTCTCTTTATGTACTTGTATATGTTTTTATACTTATATCTTGCTCTCAGCTGTTTAGCACTGTTCGTGCTCTCCTCGTTGCAGCTATCGATTGTGTATGTATTCAAGTTATTTTCCTGGAAACTTGTTGTACACAATCTCGTTGTTAGCCTTGGGCGGACAGGGAAGGTGCTGTCCGTTCGGCGTCTGTTCGACGCGCCCGGGCCGGACCAAATTGGTAGCGGTCTCGGGGCGTGACAGCTTAGTTTAGGGAGAGTTTGTATTTGTAACGTATCGAAACCTCAATAGTGATTATCGAACTTTAACCAAATTGGTTAAAGTGCCTAGAGAAATGATTGGACGAGTTCCATTTTGCATTCCAACAAGTTTGGAAGGGCAAAAATGAGTTAAAGAGGGGTTAGAATGATTTTGGCATCGAACGACGCGAAGTAAAGTCGAGTCGAAACCAAAACAGCATTCTGGAGTATTGTGTACCGGTACACCATGGTGGTTGTACCGGTACAGCAAGCGACCCGAGCACAAGCTGCTCTCGGGTTGGCCTCTACGCAGCCTTGTACCGGTACAGGAGCCCGTGTACCGGTACACCTTGGCTCGGTCAGCAGGGATTGATCTGCTGCAAAATAGAAAGTTGTGGGGCCTAGTTGCAATTGTAGCAACCTATAATGACCCAAAATCCCCCTCTCTTCACAGGAAACACCCCAAACACCCATTCCCCTCATTTCTCTCTTTCTCTCTCTAGAAATCTCCTCCAAGAGCAAGGCGAAGAAGAAGGAGAAGGGCTTTTTGAAGGAGTTTTGGAGGCTTGAGGGTTTGGGATCTCTCCAACAAGAAGGATCTTGGAGAGCTTTGGGCCAAGGTATGGTTTTCATGAAAACCTAGGCTAGGGTTTGGATTTCTCCCAAGAAAACTTAGGTTTTGGAACTTCTTCTATGATTAGAGCACCTCGTGAGACTTGAGCTCCATGAAAATCCATGGAAGCCCCAGGTCCTCTCATGGTGAACTTCTAGGGTTCATCTTGAATGCCCTAGAAATGGCTTAGTTGGCCTTAGATGAGCACCTAGAAGCTTGACAAGCTCTCTTTTGCTTGTACAAAGGATCAAAACCTAGGGTATAGCATTTGGTGACATTAGGGCACCAAATTTGGGGCTTTTGCCCCCGATCGTTTCTGAGGCAAATTGATTTCTTAGAAACCTAATTGGGGGTATTCCCGATGCGTGGGACAACTCCGTTTGACGTTACGAAAAGCCTAAGTATGAGATCTAGCGTATAGGGCCTAAATTGGCACTATTTTGGGTATAGGTTGCGGAAGAAGAGTCCGAAAATTCCAAGAAACAAACCGTAACCTTCTTGCAACCATCTAAGGTGGGTGGTGCATACCGAAGACCTCGAACTTCCTTTTATGTCTAAAGTGTCATATTTGAGCATGCATATGAATTGAACATATTGCATAGTAGGGTTACTTGTGAGCATGTATTTGAATGATAGGAGCATGAAATGCACGAGTAATGATAGTATAAGAACAAGGTATTGTTTAACCCTATGTATGCATGGCATTGGAAAAGAACTCTTGAACTTAGAAAACAAATGTAACATGTGGACATGAATGTAGATAGTGACATGGACTAGTTTGGGTACTAGAAAACGAGTGTGGCATCAGTAAATGACAATAATGCTAGAGTTGGACACTTAGAGAACAAGTGTGGCATCAATGTGAATACAAGAACAAAGTAGTGTATATGACACTAGTATAGTAAAGAATGCAAGTAATTAGAGATAGCGATATTATGACATAACATCCTTAGAGTTAAGGGTCATATGTGCATTAGTACCTTATAGTTAAGGAATGGATTGGACTTGACATCCTTATAGATAAGGATGGGATCATACTCACCTGTAAGTCCTTGCTCGAGGGTGGTAGCTCCCCCTCAGGCGATGTGCTCCGGAGTTGTCATCACTGGGTCGTAGCGAGTATCTCCCCAGAGGACGATCCCGTCGAGTTGTAGCGGGTATCTCCCCGATATTAGGGATTTGGTTGGTGAGTCGTTGAGGGCGAAACCTACGGGTTAGCCAAGAGATTGGGTAATGAGATTGTGACCTTGCATTCAACATGAGCATACTATTGAGCATTGCATTTATTATTGTTCAGGCATATTAGCTGCATTTGTATAGTTTGGTTATTTTTCTATATCTCTTTCCTTCTATTATGCCTGATTTAGACCTAGTGGGAAAGTCGGCGTGGTTGGTTGCCGAACCCACTGGGAACTTTGTTGTAGTTCTCACACCCCATTTTCCACAGAGCCCGGACCGAGCGAGCCGGCGGACGATCGCGGTAAGGGCATCACGCCCTAGTTAGAGACCTCCCGAGTGGTTATCATTTTGTAGTCGCATACCCTCTACTTATACATCATCTTTTGTATTTGCTGATTATAGATGTTAAAGGAAAACAGAACATGAATGTTGTTAAAGACTTTATATTTAAATGCAAGTACTTACATTTGAGATCATGTGATGTAAAAGAAAAGAAATGATGCAAAAATTGTAAATTATTTTCTAAGCATAGTTTACTTCTTTCACTATTGGCTATTGCTTGCCCTCGTGCAAGCCACTGTGTATACTTCCGCTTATGCAAACTTTATATTTTATCAGTACCTGTTGTTGAGCCTTGGGCGGACAGGGGAGGCTTTGTCCATTCGGCGTCTGTTCGACGCTCTCGAACCGGCCAAAAGGATCGGGCTCGGGACGTGACAGTATTATTTTAAAAAAAATATATGAAAATTTTGTTACAAAGAAAAAAAAAACTAATAGAATTGAAAGATGTGAAAAGAGTTACATCCTAGAAAGAGTGTGAAAACTACCACCCCAGTCGTCCGGTAAGTGTGTGAAGCTATCACATGGATATCTAATGCATAACCGAAAAGGTTGAAAAATTGTGCATATTTTAAATTTTTCGAAGTTATAAGGTGGTATAGTCAAAAGATGCTCAAAGAACCACCCCCGGTGCTTTATTTGCTGAATCTCAAATTTGAACGTTTTTGTGACAAATTGGTGTCAATTTTAGTGAATCTCTATAAGTCATTTTTCATGATCCATTACATCTTGATAGTCTTTGAGCCGTTAGATTATTTTTGATGACTTAATTTTGAGGTTTATATGAATTAAGATATCATGTAATATTTTATATTCATCATGACAATTTTGGAGTACAATTCTTAATTTTTGTGAGATTAGCTTGAATTGCATGAATTAGATGTGAAAATCGATTTTTAATGCATTGAGTACCGATACTAGGTATTGGGTACCGGTATGTGCAATCTCTGCACAGTGCGCACAGTTCGCAGATCTTCGAGTCGCTACCGCGCTCTCCACAGCGGACGGCTGTGCTCCAGATTGTGAGCATGGCCTCTGGCACGTCGAGGCCTGTCAGCATGTGTCTCAGCCAGCCTCGAAAGCTCTCGGTTTGCACTGTCGAGCCATAAAATCTCGAAAATCACATAAAATAATGTGATTTTATGTGATGGTAGGGACTTTTATGCAATTTTACGCTTCATGGGTGTTGTGGGCTGTATGAGTAGACTGCGGGTGATCTTTGGACTGATTGTCCAAGGTCTAATGCTTTCGCGAAAATCGGATATCGATTTTCGGTGCGTTTTTCGGCGAAAGTTGCTGACGAAACGCGGTTTCGGTTCGGATTTCTTCCAACAATGCCTTAGTGTAATATACTTTGTCGCTGAGCCTTATTGGCTGGTTATTTACGTCGTTTCAAGGGTTCAGAGACGACGAGTGAGCGACGGTGGGTTCCAGTGTCGAAATTGACACTTTCGGAAATCCGGATTGGAACGGTTATCCGACGATAATTGTTTCGATGCGAGTTTGGATTTGCTGCCAGGACACCTTTATTATGGTGTTTTGTGGCAGCGGATGACTCATGTCACGAGTCAGTGAGTTTCGGAACACTTCGTGGGTCCCGACGAAGTCCCGGTGCGATTTTCGGAACTTCCGGTGAGTTACGGTGATCGGTTTTAGGAAACCGATTCCCGTGGGATTAATTGTGGGGTTGTGAGCTTAGTTATCCTTATATGTGGGTTAGATACTAACCCGGTGGACCCTCCGTAGGTCTGGTTGACGTTCTTCCATAGTCGGGAGACAGGCACTACATTCGTACAGGTGGGTACTTCAATCCGAAGTCGGTACAGACGTACAGTGGTGCACGCTCGGTGACATTCTCTCCACTCTCTCTTTACTATTACCTTGCATATCATGTGATGAGCCTAGCACCCCTTTCTATTTCTTATCATTGCTCTACTTGGTTAGTTTGCATATCCGGTATCATGATTTAGAGGTAGAGCGGATTTTCAGTTGTACTTGAGATCTGTGACCTATTCGGTCGGTTCAGTGGTTCTGGTATTGTGACCTATTTGGTCGGTTCAGTTACTTGATGACCTACACGGTCGATATACCCTGAAGGGTAGGATTGTCGACTAGTTGCCGACGATTGGCTATTGAGAATATCAGCATCGATTATCACTACTCGTTCGCATTTCACGAACACCAGCGGTCTGATCCACCGCAAAGGAGTATTCTTTTTCGAAAAAGTGGTTGGAAGTGCCAACCAGTAAGCCAAGAGGCCCAGTCTGGATTATACGCAGGTAGAGTAGCAGTGGCACAGGCTTGAGGTCTGTGGACCGACATGGCAGGTTTCTGATTGGGTATCTTTGGAACTAATCGTCCGGTTGATGCATGCATACATTAGCGGTAGTGGTATATGCATATCCTATTTTCCTTATTCATTATTGCTACTGTATTATCATGGTATACACTTTTAGTTATCCTCCTTGACTGGTGAGTACCCCTCGCCCTCGTCGGCTTGCGGTATCTGCTGAGAGGGGAGACATATGTACATGTTCTCACCCCCCACCATTTTTCAGGTGACATTGCTGGTCCGAGTCGGGACGGAGTGTGAAGCGCGTGGTTAGGGGTCGTTAGAGTGTTCCGACCCGTTGACTTACGGATTAATTTCTAATCTGTTTTCTCGTAATAAGTACTTAGATATTCTATGGTTCAGTTGCTTTTATTTTAGTTGGATATACATGATTTTGTGAAGTTAAATAACGTACTTGTGGTTTTTATGTGAGATTATGAAAATAATTTTTTACCTCTCGTGGTAGCTTGTTTTTTAAAAAAAAAGTTTCCGTGTGGAAAACGGTTTTAAAAAGGCTTTTACGATTTTTATGATTTTTAGTATTTTAAAATGAGTTTCCGGGTGGGAAACATTTTAAACTAATAAATGCGGATATATGATGAAAATATGGTAAACTTGTGATTGAATGAATATGAATTGGTTGATGTGATGTGGTGATTGTATATGGATGTTTATACACTGTGGTTGTATCTTGTACTTGCACGACGCCATGCAAATATAGGGGAGACTTTGTCCGTGTGAACAGTGGATTTCCTGTATTTGTGGCGACCCTGACATACCCTAGGGTCAAGGCTTTCAAAAAAAAAAAAAAAAAAAAAAAAAGACACTTCCGCATCAATTTTAAAACTTCTAAGGGACCCCGGGGCGTGACAATATGCATGTTCTTAAGCAGTTCTGACGCAATAGGAATTGTGTGCGTTCAAAATGAAAGCATGAGTCTAGTACACTAAACAATTTAGTGGAAGTTATGAGAACTATATAAATTTGAAGATTATTTATGAAAAATTTTATCTCTAATTAGATTAAAAAATAATTAAATATCCATAAATTATAATGAGATGATATTCTAAGTAGATTAGATTTAAATATGAATATTTAATTATAATTGGTTGATGGGATCCAATCAAATTCAGCAAAAAGAGGGAGATAAAGATAAAATAAAAAGGCACATTATAGATAAGTATAATAGTTTGATATTTATCCTAGGAGTTAATTAATTGGATGTCAATCCATTCAGTTACACCGACTCCAGAGGCCTATAAGTAGGGACGTGCGGGTCGTGCGGCTTAATGAATTTGCCGCATGAAAATAACATGCAATGTCATAATCAAAATGTCTAACAAACACTGCTAAGGGTTAACAACAGAAATTGAGTGGTGCAAATGGAGCTAACAATCAAATGTCATGATCTGGAATGTTGTATGAAAGCACATTGAGGCAATAACAACAGTCATTGTTTTCCATTCGATTGAGACGATAGGCTTAAGTCAGATACTGCTATTCTGATTCTCAAAGTTCAACTAATTATACTCATTTGTTTAAGCAAACTCCACAAAGTGGCTGGCACTCAAGAACTTGTTCATAATGATAAGAAACGATAAATAAGCTCATTGCGTTAAAAAGGAAAGACAGTACCAACACTACAGCGCATTTTGATGTAAATACCTGAACTTTTAACTTTCTGATTTAGTTGCCTAATTCTTCACTACTTCTGATTTGAGAAAATTCTGTCAATAACTCAATGACAATTAGAGAAAAACCAATTTGTCAGAAAAGTTATTGGAAGTCCCATTAAGTAATAGAATATTATTCCACTAATTGCAGATTATTTCGTGCAAAGGGTTAAAAATACTATGAACTTCTAAAGTTAGGCAGTAAAAACAATCCTTTTTTAAGTTTAGGTAGACATTTCAAAATGCACTAATGTTCAAGTAAGCTAAATAAATTTTTGCCTTCTATATAAAATGATTGAATGATAAATATACACCAAGTGACAGAATAAAAAAAATATGGTGTCAAATAACACGTCAAAATTTTATGCTCTCCATGATGCATTTTAATATCTACAAGATTTCCAAAGATAATGATGAACTACTTAAAACATCTAAAATGCAATGCCCACATTGAATATGAGCTCTAACTACAAATTGCTCACTTTTTGGATATATTTTGTGTAAAAATGCTATATAACCATTTATAAACATCATCGAGCCAACTTTATTGTTGGGTCTACCAAAACAATTGTACATGTAAGTTCTGATAGAAGAAGCTAATAACATCTCAATGTAGATTATTACATATGATTATTGTTAGCAGAAGAGTAGTAAATTAGAACAACAAGAATAAACTTATTAAATGATGGGAATAATGCTCTCATTGTTCCATTAAAATGTTTACATTGAGATTTCGATGTAAGTGTCTATTTACCTCATCAGTCATCAAGATCCTAGATTCAGTTTATTTAGGTGATTTTAAAATGATCCTTTTGGCTAAAGAGGTCAATGTCAGCCTGGTAATCTCAATATGGTAAATTCAAGATTGTTTGAATTTAGATTCCGCATTATGAAGGAGTTGTCATTTGATTTCCAATCATCAATTCCAACAAGATACAAAATAAGAGAGTCTGATAAAAGTTTACTATGTCCATTGAGTACAGTGAGGTGAACTTTCTCGAAGATGTTACAAACGCCAAAAGAAAAAGTGAGGAAGACGAGAGAGAGATCCTCTTAAGAAAATCTGCTCACTTTCAGACCTTACGAACACATGATTAAATCACTTGAACCAACAACTAGACTAAATGAAGACTTCTTATTAAGGTCATCTTTAAGGGTCTGTTTGGCTGTCAATACAAGTTATCCAATTATAACATATGCGCTATGTAAAATTTTGTTTCTAACTGCTAGCTAGGAGTTTGATTTTCGCTTGAAACTGCCAGCTAGGAGTTTGATTTTCATTTGTAACTTGTGCGCTATGTAAAATTTCGTTTGTAACTGACAGCTAGGAGTTTGATTTTCATTTGTAACTTGTGCGCTATTTAAAATTTCATTTGTAATTGCCAGCTAGGAGTTTGATTTTCACTGTTTGAAAGGTTTCAGATCCTACGATTTGTTAGAAGAGTGTAATTCTCCCAAGAAGTAATTTATCTTATTCCAAGAAAAGGACTTGGAGGCTGAATATAGTATGAATTTCTAGATATTTGACCATACTCCTTATTTACCAAGTACTACAAGCTTCTTGAGTAAATAAAAGAGATGTGTTGAACACAATGCTCACACATCAAAACAGGCCCATAACTAAATGCTATCGCCACATCTAACATAGGAGCTAAGAAAAGTGCAACTTATGAAGCTCTTGATGAGTGGATGTTTGGTAGCACAGATATTTAACGATCCGCCACCTCCCAAATTTTAAGGCCCCTTTCTCCAAAATGGCTTCTCTATTACGAAAGTTAGGATTGTTACCCCCGCCATCAACNCCCACCCCAAAAAAAAGGAGCAGAAGAAAAAGAACAGTTCTTAATGTTTTGTCTCACTATACCAATCTAAAAAGTAAACAAAAAATTTACGGCAAGTTTTGATGGTTGAACATCTTATTTGGCGCATCTCTTTTTTTACCGAGGGGCCTTCCAACAATTGCTAGATTGGGGCTACCAATGAATGCCTGACAACAGCATAGTATATGTAACATCTAAATAATTTTCTAATTTCTAGGAATAAGATAAATCACTTATAGGTAAAATGCATTATCTTGAAAAAAATCATGAGTGCCAGAAGCTTCCAATGGACTAAAATGAACTTCTAGAATGCAATCACAAAAAGAAAATCTATATAGCACATAAGTTACCATGGGATAACTTGTCCTAACATCCAAACAACCCCTTCATGTTGTTCAGAGATGGTCACCAGTGGGCCGGTCGACTTTCTGGGTATCACCATCTTTATCCCAAAGAAAACAATTTTCTTTTTATGTATGGCTGTATGCCCAGATTAAATTGCAGATCATCTGTTGACCATCTATTGTTATATCCTCCCACTCATCATGATTGCACAAATAAGATTTTCAATTTGAACACAAGTAACCACCTACTGCACTGTTGGAAAAAGCAATACATAAAACTCTTGACCAAACATCTGTACAGAGTAGTCATATGGTCCGAGCCACTTCTTCCGACTTGCAAATTATTCACAAATATATGAATAACTGATCGAAAAGCCATACAAAACTATCTACAACCTACGAATTGGTCGATCAAGGTAATCCAAGTATTTTATACCCTAAACCGTAAATGATGAACGATAGATTGACTACATAAGAACACTGTATTTTTGTACTTTTTTTAATTTTTTGTTAAATTCTCCAAAACTTTGCCAGACTCCAAACTTTTGAACCCTGCTGCTGAATTTAACCCGACCGCCAAACTTGTGACCGCAATTTTCGTCGTACTGCGCAATTCGTGAATATTTTTATGCCAGAAATTGCATGCTATTGTACAGATATTATTACCTGATGATTAATTCCAAATAATAATAACAATAATAATAATAATAATAATAATTAGCAAGAGAGCAAATGACAAGAGACGATGAATAGGTTTCGTTGATGGTTGGGAATAGTTACAGGAGGGTGATGAGAATGAAGAGGAGGAGGGCGGCGACGAGGGAGTACTTGAGGGCGGCGAGGAGGATGGCGACGGAGATGAGGAAGAGTTGGGCGAGCACCTGGACACTGGCCCACGTCAGCAGGCCCGCCAATCCGACGGCCACGATGTTCTCGGGATCCGGGTTCAGGAGGTCGCGCCACCTCAGCTCGAACTGCTGCTGCTGCGGCGGCGGCGGCGGCGGCGGCTCACCCCGGCGATCCCCCTTCAGTTGATCGCCGCCGCCGGCATTGCCCCCCGCGAACACCGCGAGCCCTAATCGGGGCCTAGGGTTTCTCCGGAACGGGAGAGCGAGGAGAAGGGGAAAGGAGGTTAAATTGGTCCTCTTCCAACCGGAGATGAGAGGAGGGATTCGCCGGTGAGCGATTGCGGGGACTGACCCCATCAACAGGCGGACGGAAAGCTCCTCAATCCAGACACACCCGAATATGGACGGTGACTGTGAGTATTCCACAATCTGTACGCGGACTTTTTTCGAAAATAACCCTATGAAATTTCGTAATTGGCAAAATAACCCTGTAAAACTTTTATTTGTGAAACTAACCCTCCTCTCGCCACCTCAACCACCACATCAGCATTTCTCATAAAGACGGTGACTCGTTCACCGTCTTTAGGTCNCCAACCTCTTGAAGACGGTGAATGGTTCACCGTCTTCTCTAGGCGTGCTCGAGGCACCCCCTTCCCAGCAATTCCCCCCGCCTTCTAAGTAATTCCCCGCGTAGCCTAAGGTGCCCCAAGAAAACGGTGACTCGTTTACCGCCTTATAAAAGCGGTGAATCGCTTGCCGTCTTATCGAGGCCACCGCCCTCTCAGCAATTCCCTGCGTGGCGCAAGGCCTTCTCAGCAATTCCCCGCGTGGCGCTAGATGCCTACGGAAGACGGTCACTCGTTTACCGCCTTATATAGCCGCTGATAAGGCGGTTATTCATTTACCGCCTTATCTATGCCGCCTTAGTGTAGAACTCCACCCAGCCTAATTTCGCTGAGTGCTCTAGAGGGGACTAAAACACAGATAAGACGGTGAGTTGTTCACCGTCTCATCCGGGCTCCACTAAACACGGTTAACACCGTCTCCTAGATAAGACGGTGAACTGTCTACCATCTTCATGACGCGGTGAACGATTCACCGTCTTATGAAGACGGTGAACCGTTCACCGTCTTCATTAGGTTACCCCACCCCAGACCAAGCCAGATACCTCTCCCTTCCTTTTCCCACTCACGCTTTCTCTCTCTATCTCTCTGTCTCTCTCCACGAGCCGCCCGTCGTCGCCGCTACCCGTGCCGAGGTCGCCGCCCCCTGTCGGCACAGCCCGTGCCGAGGTCGCGCCCCCTGTCGCCGACATCGCCGCCCGTGCCAAAGTCGCCGCCCGTGCCAAAGTCACAGCCCCCTGTTGCAGCCGCCCGTCCCAAGGTCGCCGCCCCTGCCGAGGTCGCTGCCCATCCCTCTCTCGGGTGCATACTCTAGTGTAGGTTTAATGTAAATGTAGTTGGTTTAGTTGTAAATGGGCTTGATCATAGATGACAATCCCACTTTGAATGACACAAATGCACAAATGCCCCTCAATGCTGTCTTGTTGAGTTTCTTTGCAACATATGTCACAAACATTTGAGACGACTTTATTAGACACAATAAAGACGAAAAAGAAACAGATAGGAGGTCACCAGCACCTTTTCTTTGCTCTAATCTCCTTTCGGTCGGCCTCTGATGTTACGCCCCGAGCCCGACTATTTGGTCGGTTTCGGACATGCCAACAGATCGCCGAACGGACAGGGTTTTTCCTGTACTGCGGACAGAGTCTCCCCTGTACGTTCAAGGCATAGCAATCAATACAAGTACAATGAGTTCCAACCAGGAACTGTATTCAAGCAAGATTGCAGAAGAAGATATCAACAACATAACACATCCTATGTTATTACAAGCATTCACATTAGATTCATTTTACATCTCAATTACATATTACAATTAACCTCCAAATACAATCATGCTTTTATTACAAATTATTGCAACTAAGTTCTTATTCCATTCATTATCTTGCAACCCTAAGTAAAGCCGACTCAGGGTACCGCTATCTCTGGTCTCGGTGGTAGGGCACTAACTATGGTGCTACGCCCTCGCCTCGCGCCGCCGCGCCTCTCACGTGTGAACCTGTAACACCCCAAAATCACGTGGAGTGAGAACCAACTCTATGGTTCCCAGTAGGTACGGCCACCCAAGAGAAAAGCTCGACCAATAGGTCCAAGGGAGGCAACTGCAAGTTAGTTCAATAAACAGATAGATATATATCTTTATTATGCAACTAATAAAATCATACTTTGCCTCACGAATGCAATAATGCCATGCTATATGCGAATCATGCAACTATACAAGTAGAATAAATGATTTTACTTTCTATCATGCTATCCATAGCTTTTTCATAATTTATACATCTTGTCACTTTACATCATTGGTTATTTGCTCCTAAGGTTTTCCTCTACCTTAGCCAAGCTAACCACCCGACTCGGTCTCGAGTCAATCATCTGCGGAATACCGCATACATCCAAGCTCATAATGCATACTTTCACACATTCACTTTGGCCTTTACCCAATCTTTCCGGGGTTCATCAAGTTCGCCCCAAGCTCACATCTCACATGTCCCATCTACCGGGATTAGCATTAGGAAATGCCCCCGAGGGATCCATCCCGTCTACCGGGGAAGGCACAAGGCACTGTCACCCGAGGGATCTTCGCCGGGCACTCTCACCCGTGGTGTCTATACTCCGGAGTACACCGCCTGTAGAGGAGCGACCTCGCACAAGCCGGAACCGATACATGTGAGTACGATCCCATCCTCAATTTGAGGAGGTATAGCCAACCTGTTCCATATCTCTATGCCTCAATGCCAATGATAGGTTTTTACCTAATCATGCATATACCGCTAATACCAAGCCACAATGTCACTTTGGGTTAAACTTTGTTTAACTACTTTCTTTAACACTAGGTTCATGTCCAACCTATGTTCTTTAACGCTAGATTAAATGCCACGCATGATTCCAACCTATGTTCTTTAACACTAGGTTCAATGCCACTTGATGTCCAACCTATGTATATTCACACTAGGTTCATATGTCCTTCATGTCCGACCTAGGTTTACTAACACTAGGTTCATATCATTCATATTCAACCTATGTTCAAGACACTAGGTTTAATGCCACTCGATCTAATGTATATAGATTGTCCAAATGCACATTATACTAGTTTTCCAATATCGAGTTCTCTAATCAATCTAGAGTTATCGACCCCAAGTATAATATGTAAATGTCAACTAATATAATCCTCTATATGTCAACATGCATATATACCACTAGCATCACATGATATGTCCTTTACTTAGCATTCTTATTTTAGCATCCCTAAAACATGCTTATCATACATGGACTTAGTGTTTTTATCATGTCATCATCTATATTCTTAGCATTAACCACATGCTTGCATTTATTATTTTTATATCATGCTTATCATACCATTACTTAGCATTATTCACATGCATGCTTATCATATATACTTTAGCATTAATCAATGCATTCATCTAGCACTATTTACATGGATCAACATGAATTCACTTTACTTAGACATACAGGCGACCTAGTCGCTTCAGCAAGCACAACCCACCTCATTTCGCATTCCGATTGCTTGTCGACACTTGCAATCGGCCTCCCGCGGCACCCGTAACCCGGTTTGGCCCGCTCTCTTGCGCGACCACCCGAACGGCCTCCAATTCACGATCCGAAAATTAAAAGTCTTCGGTTATGTGCCACGGTGCTTCAAATCCGTTTTCACGATTTTACGATGTCGCCTCGGCCCTCCAGGCGAAAACGAAGCCTAAACGTCTGTTTCTTTAATAACTTCGCAACGGCTCGACGAATCGCCGAACCGTCATCGCCCACGCATTCGTTTACCTAGCATTTAGGTTTACAGAGGGTCAAATGAGATCAAACCCTCATGTTTACCAAATTAACATTTTTGAGCCCTACATTACAACTAGATAAAAATCCACCATTAGAGCCTTGGTTTCAAGCATCAAACCTCTAATTAGCATGCTAGAATACCTCTAAATTCATTCTTAGAGCTTAAAAACCAAACTAGAGAGAAATGCCATTAAAGGGTTTGAAGCTTACCTTCAAAGCTTAGTCTAATGGAGAGGAAGAAGATGAAGAAGATGAATATCAACTTCCAAGCTTGCCTCTCCACCAAAACCTTCAATTTTGGGAGAGATCTAGAGAGAGAAAAGGAGCTTTCTCTCTTTCCCTTTCCTTGCGTGTGTGTGTGTGTGTCGTGTGCGTGTGTGGTGTGCGGCCCAAGGAGAAGAAGAAGCATCAGCTTCTTTATAATACCCCTCAAACATTATTCACTCCAGACAGCTTAAAATCTAATAACTTTCGCCGGAGCTCTCTGAATGTCCGTTTGAGCTCAAACTTGACAGTCATGCTCGATTTTACGTAATGAGCAAGAATATATTTTAATTTTTCAGTTTCGACCCCATTTGGTCACCGAAAACTGTACCGAACTGTAATCTTTATCAGATAGTTGTCGGATTTTATTTCTCACTCTACGGGTGTCAGAAAAATATGAAACTTTAAATCTAGCCTCATAAAAATATTTCTGACTTATCCTCCAATTTTCATAATTTTCTGAGACTGTGCATTTTCTGCTAATTTATCTGTCCCGTTTCCAACAGAAAATTCTAGATCTTCTGTTTTCATTCCGATTTCAGCACAAGTCACTTCTGACTTATGTTTTACTTCTATAAATCTAATAAAAATAGTTTCTCATACTATTTTTATTTATTCTTATTTTTACACCAAAATCTGGTATGTTACATCTGAAGTGTCCAGGTTGTAAGATATGGATCCCGAGGATCTAAAAGGTAAGTAACACCTAGAGGGGGGGTGAATAGGTGTAATCCGGCAAACTCGAAAAATCTCGATGCAAACAAACACAATTGCGGAAAATAAAATAACACACCGAGAATTTAACGTGGGAAAACTCCAATTCGGAGTGAAAAACCCACGGGACCGATCACGCAAAGAAAATCCACTAAGAAAACTTGAGTACAAGTGATTTCGACCAAAAACACACGACTCAATTTACCAATTTCTCGTTGACGGTGATCTTTGCCGGTCCTCGATCGATAGGAATCCACCAATCGACCTTGCTGCTACTCCTTGCAGCGTCAACGCCTCAACTCCTCGAAGCGTCCACCGAATCCTCGGCTTCGCGCGAGATCCACGCGCCGAACCTCCTTCCGGAGCTTGTAGAATTGAAGATTTGCGGTGATTTAACTTTTGAAAACCATAAGCTATGAGGATTCACCTTTAATCAAACATCTACTTGATTCTCGTAAGAAGTATCGAGCAAAAACGAAGAATCAAGCCGATGTTGATTGCTAGAAACTCATTATGTAAATCGAAGCATTGAAACGGGAAGAAAACGAGTTTCTAGGGTTTGGAATTGGTAAAATATTCAAAGCCTTAATTTTAGATGACCCACATAGCTTATTTATATGTTTAGAAGACTTAGAAGTAGACTAGGATTGCAAAAAGTCGATTTCAAAAACCTGTGTCGTCCTCAGAGACCGGTCCTGTCGAGGAGACCGGTCTGTGAGAGACCGGTCTCTCAAGTGAGGAACCGGTCCCTCCCTGCGTGACCAAAAACCCCACGTTCGGGAACCGGTCTCTCAAACTTGAGACCGGTCCCTCGCTGCGCGACAGAACCACCAAGGTTCGGGAACCGGTCTCTCACCACAGGGGACCGGTTGCATCAGGATTTACGCAGTGAGGACCTTGAGGGAACCGGTCTCTCCATTTAAGAGACCGGTCCCAGAACACAAGAAAGTTCAGAAAATTTGTTTAAAAACAATCTAAGCCTTCTGAACTTATTTTAATCATGTATCTTCACCACAAATGATCTTTTCTACATACCTTAGGTGTCGATCTTTCCGAATGAGTCTTTGTCCTCCAATTTGAATCTTTTCTCAAAATCTTCTGCGATCAACTCTTCAAGACTCCAAACAACTTTACGAAATTCGCCAACCTATAAAATCCTTAACACAGGTTATAGCTGTGAAAAAAAAAGGTTGAAACTTTAGGTCAATGAAGTTAGCTGGTAACAGATAGAGAATTACAAAGACCATAACTCTCATCTATCCTATAGATTAGCTCCATGTCTAGTTATGTCCTTTGCAGCAAAAAAAATATAGAAAAGAAAAGAGATATATGTCCTTGTAAATCACGCACGAAAATTAACAAGGAGGACTACAGTAGCATATATAGAGGCAAAGAGGGAGGAATGGGATGACTAAATGATGAGCCCAATTTAGAGTGCTTATAACCTCACTGCTCAAATTATTCGCAATAGCAGATATTCCAATCTTCTCTGCCATAATTTAGTCTCATTACAGCATGATCTAATTTTTTCTGTGTAGTTAAAATGGCTAGTTGTCGGATGTCTCTTAGTGTTCATTGGGATGGACAGTTAGTTATGGATGGTAATGGTCCCCGATATTTCGGTGGTCGAAAGAAATTGATCGCGATTCGTTCAAATACGACCTATATGAATTTTGAGAGGAGAATGTATCGTTTAGTAAATTGTAATAGAGAAGAATGTTGTCTTAAATATAAAATTCGATGCCCTATGGGAGCGAATGAATATATTGATCATGATATAGTAGATGATGAATCATTGGAGGGTTTAATTGGATTGTCTGAATGTTATGGATGTGTGTCGTTATATATCGAGAAAGATTTATATCCGTCGGAGACACAATATCAGTCGCAAGGTTATTACACAAGTCTGCTACATAATAATATCGATGTGGATTTTCCGGATGCTCCAAGTGGTGACCGTGAAGTTAGTAATGAACTAGACACTTATCAGATGACAAGGTCAGTAAGATCTATAGATTGCGGTGAATATTTTATTTAATTACAAAATATTTTGATAAGTTTGAATAATAATTACTGCAGACAGATTCAGTCTCCACGTGCGCAACCCTCCACCGCACGTGCGCAACCCTCGACGTCACGTGCACAACCCTCGACGTCACGTGCGCAGCCCGAGACTTCACGTGACGAACCCACGATATTTAATACATCTAATGAAAATTACGATTGGGGGTAAAGAAAATGTTGATTATTTTTTAATTAATAGTAAGTGAAATTTGAACGTCTTCTAGTAAACATTCGGGACCTATTGCAGGCTATCTACGTCCTATACAAATTGGAATGAAGTTCTTGATAATCTAATCGAAAAAGGAGATGATAACGACGGTAATCAGGACGATGCCCCCATTCATAATGATGGTAATCTGGATGATTCACCCATTCGTAATGACGATAATCAGGATGATGAACCCATTCATGAGGACGACGATTGGAATGATCTAGCTGCCGACATTGAAGATGATCACGATGGTGGATTAAATTGCCTCGCGAATGCCATTTACAGCTTGAATGATGAACCGCATGTAAACAACGAATATGTAGACAATCCTGACGAAGAGCTTGATTTCATTGACCATCCGGAGCAATTTCCTACAGATAACAATTGGATATAAGAGCATGTTGTGAATTCGAGTGAGTTCGATGTTAGACGTACCAATTCTGATCTACCTAGCATTAACGGGACTTGGCTCCGTGAAATCTTTAAAGATAAGGCATCTTTAGTGGATGCTCTAGATCGATGGCACATTACTCACAATGTTCAGATGAAAGTTTTGAAATCTACCAAAACAACTTATACAGTGAAATGCACAGTTGAGGGATGTCCTTGGAGATTACACGCTTCGGTTCCTAAAGATGCAACATATTTCAGAGTTAAGACATATGGAGGTCAACACACTTGTGTTATTCCAATGCTAAATGCGGCGCACTGTAATTGTACTTCAAATCTCATATACTAAGTAATTCTCCCGTTAATGAAGGCAAGACTAAATATGACGCCAAAAGAAGTGCAGGAAATGGTGCGATCCACTTTGCATGTTCAAATGAGTTATTGGAAGGCATGGCTGGCAAGGAGCAAAGCATTATAGATTATTTACGGGAGCTGGGAACAGTCAAACACAGACTTGCCTCAGTATCTTACTATGCTACAGAGTACTAATCATGGAACTTTTTGGCGGTTTGATCATAGATGGCCATCAGAGGGAATATGTCAGTTTGACCGTGTTTTCTGGTCATTTGCTCTTTCTATTCAGGGATTCGCACATTGTCGACCTGTGGTGAGCATTGATGCCACTCACTTATATGGCAAATACGAAGGCCATGCATTGATAGCGACGGCTGTCGATGCGAATGATAGCATTTTCCCCTTGGCTTTTGCAATTTGCGAAGGCGAAAATGGCAGAAGTTGGCGTTGGTTTTTACATAACTTGGGGCATTATATTATACGCAATCGACCGGTTTATTTTATCTCCGATAGATTTAGTAGCTTAAAGGAAATAGTGGCTGAGTTATATCCCACTCGACAGGGGCATGCACACCGGTGGTGTTTTCGACACATGAAAGCAAATATGGCTAAGCGGTTTAAAAATGATTCATTATTAGACAAATTCTATTATATCGGCAGTGCTCCAACATCGGTACAATATTATAAACTAAAAGATGAGTTACTCGCGCTAGATCAAGATGCTTGGAAGTAGGTCGATGAGCTCGAAGTATACAAAGAGTATTGGGCGTGGGCATTTGATGGAGGTCGACGCTTCGGGTTGATGACCACATATATGTCCGAAAGTTTAAATGGGGTACTTAAGGAAATTCGTGCTCTCCCAGTAACGGCATTTGTCGCGGAAACTTTTTTATAAACTTAATAGTTATTTTGTAAAGCGTCGTGAAAATGGTGAAAGCATGACGGGTACGTTAGCACCTAAAATACAAAGTCGGATTACGATGACTATGGTGACGGCGCGGGGACACATGCATTGTATATCGATTTGGGCCTAATGAGTTTGAAGTCCAAATATGACACTCTAATTACAATGTTACCCTTAATGGAACACAAGCGGATTGTAATTGCGGCGAATTCAAGCTAACGGGCATTCCTTACTCGCATATTTTAGCAGTTTGCAGTAATTCACAACTAAGAATAGATTATCATAATCTTTGTTCCCATTAGTATATTGTAAAGTGTTATTGCCAGACATACGCACCGCTTTTCCATCCAGTTCCAGACAGACGCTACTGGCCATGACCCTAGGGCCCACCAATTGTACCGCCTCCCGTGAGAAAGAAGAAAGGTCGACCACGATCAACACGTATTCGTAATATAATAGACGAAACAAGTGGACGACGAACAAAATGTAGCATTTGTAAACAGGGAGGTCATTATAGAAACACCTGTCCACAGAATACAGAGATAGCACAACAAGGACGTCGACGTAGGACTTGATACCTAACTTAATAGTATTTATGAAACTTTCAATCTTTCAATATTCCATGCGCTTTTTGATAATATGTTACTAATTACAAATTATTTAAAATTGCAGATAGCAGATCTAGAGGAGGCGAGACCAGTTGATGAGTCCATCCTGACAGAGCAGCATCTCCATAGGTCTTCATTTATCACGACTGAGGTGAGAGCCAAAATTATTGTTTTAAATATTTTCTTTAGTATTGGTTTGAATATATATATTGTTCTAACTAATTTTTTATCACTGTAGGGATATCGCGGGGTGCAGTTCATAGAGCATGGCCGCAAATTAAACCAGTGGGAGCTTGATCATCCAGCAGTGCTAGATTTGCTACGACAGTCTGGATTTTATTATATTTCTCGACTTAGGCGTCTACAGCTGGATCAGGCATTATTAGGAGCTTTGATCGAGCGATGGAGACGGGAGACCCAGATATTTCACTTCCGCCACGGTGAGATGACGATTACACTTTAGGATGTGGCGGTTATTTCGGGTCTTCGTGTCGATGGAGCGCCGGTCACTGGGACTACAGTGTATCCGTGGCCAGATATTTGTCAGGCGCTTTTAGGGGTTGTGCCGGATGACATCCGAGCTGGACAAATTAGATTAGATTAGATATACCAGCAGTTTCATCACCTACATTTGGATGCTCCGGCTGGATTAGTTGCAGCCACTGCACGTGCATATATATTATATCAGATTGGCTGTAGTCTATTTCCAAACCCCACCGGATATAGGGTTCATCTTAAGTGGCTGCCACTTATAGCGGATTTTGATGCATGCGGCGCTTTAGCTTGGGGTGCAGCAGCACTGGCCTATCTATATCGAGCTTTGGGATCGGCTGCATTAAAAGGAAGGGTCGAATGCTGTTGCTTCGCGACATTAGTACAGGTATTATGAGTAATATATAATAATTGTTATATAAAGCTTCTTTTATTTAAGTTCAACAGTTTAATTTATTGTCATTTATTTATAAATTTGGGTGTAGGACCATCTACATGTCGGCCGACCTACTAGCGTTGGAGCTGTTGCCGACATGGCTGATTGCCCTATGGGTTGCCGGTATGACATATAAATTTGATACCGAATATATTTCTATATATATATATATATACATTTGCAACTGTCACAGCCCGCGACCACCCGCCTATTTGGCCGAGGTCGCGGCGCCGACGACAGTGCCAAATGGACAGGGTTTCCCCTGTACTGCGGACAGAGTCTCCCCTGTACATTCAAGGCAAC
Organism: Ananas comosus; assembly: GCF_001540865.1. Classification (NCBI taxonomy): domain Eukaryota; kingdom Viridiplantae; phylum Streptophyta; class Magnoliopsida; order Poales; family Bromeliaceae; genus Ananas; species Ananas comosus. The sequence goes on from NC_033640.1 coordinate 3,266,862, forward strand.
GCAATCAATACAATACGAAGGTTCCAACCAGGAACTGATATCAATCAAGATTGCATAAAGGAAGGTATCAACAACATATCACATCCTACGTTATTACATGCATTCTCATTCATATGTTTTTACATCACAGTTCTTTTTACATTCATTTTCTTTTTCATCCAAATGCAATCTAGTTATTACAAATTTATTTACAAATTGATACATTGTGTTCTTTCCATTTTCTATACCCCTAGCCACGTCGACGGGGTACTGCTAGCTCTGGTCTCTGGGTAAGGCGCTATCTACGGAGCTACGCCCTCGCCTCGTGCCGCCGCGCCACACTCGTACAACCTGTAAACACCCCAAAACAACGTGGGGTGAAAACCAATTCCATGGTTTCCAGTGGGTACGGCCACCCAAGGGAAAAGCTCGACCAAAAGGTCTAAGTAGGCCCTGCAACATGTTAGTTCAACAATATACAACAGATATATATATATATAT
>NC_033640.1:3267366-3275544 GCF_001540865.1 Ananas comosus
ATATATATATATATATTCAATTGAAATACATGTCAGGCCTAACAATATGCAATATGCAACTCATGCAACTCTAGTAGATCATTTGATTCTACGTTTACTTGGCTACTTTTAGCTCATAACTTTACTCTAAGGTTTCTATTACCTTAGTTCACAACTCAAGTTCACATTGCCTCTAAGGTCTTTATTACCTTAGCTCTTATCTTTATCACTAGTTTATAAGGTTTCTATTAACCTAATCAAGCTAACCACCCGACTCGGCCTCGAGTCAATCATTCGCGGATAGTCCGCGCACTGGCCGCTCTCGGTGACTTAACCAGCTGGCGGCGAAATCGTCGCACACGCCGAACACTAGTTCAAGTCCCTTGACTTGGCCATCTGGCGGCGAACGAATCGCACCTCACCCAACAATAGCCCAAGTTGATCTAGCGGCTGTCACGCCCCGCCCCGAGTCCGCTACCTATTTGGCACGATTCGGGCACGGCGAACGGACCGCCGAACGAACAGAGTTTCCTCTGTTCGCCCAAGGCTCCACGACTAGATTGTGTACACAAGTTCCCAGGAAACAACTTGGCGACATACACAATCAACTAACCACCACAATTACGAGAGCACAAACAGTGCTAATCAAATAAGGGCAAGCAACACATGTAAAGCTTACAAGTGATAAAAGAGAGATGTACTTAATTATAAACTCATTAATTTACACAACTATCCATTCTTTTACATTCTTTCCAAACCTGTACAACATGTATATAATACAATTCACTCAAACCTCACCCTTTACATCAGTCTACTCTCAAAATAGGTACAGGGTGATCTAATGCATAGGAAGTAAGCTACCAAAATGCTCAGGGCGCCAAGCGCTTGCCGCGATCCTCGCCGGGGACGCTCGAACTCGGACCTGCAACATGGTGGAGTGAGAACTACGAATAGTTCCCAGTGGGTTCGGCCACCGACTCCGCCGATCTCCCCACTAGGTCTTAAGCAGGCATAAATAGATATGCAAATAGAGAGATATGTATATAAAACTGAAAGCAGTAACGAACAACTATAATCTATCAATGCCTCAATCTAGTGAAATGCATGCATGGAACTCATAGTAAGAAGGCTGACTATCATACTACCATGTTCAACAACAAAGTCATTCAACTGATTACCCAATCTCTCGGTGAACACGAAGCTCGCTCACAACTCACATGTATCAATCTCCTAGGGAGGTGGCTAGCTTTTCACCATCCCCGAGACCGCCTGCGGACACTACACTGGTCCAAGGGCATCTACACTGGCCCCCTTCGCGTGCTAGGCTCCGGAGTGCACTATCTGTGAGGAGCTACCTCCACAGGTGCAGACAGGCTAAGTGAGCTCGGTCCAATCTCATGTACTGGGAACAACCTAACCAACCAGGGGTGATAGCAACCTAGTATCTCACTATACTAGTGTTCTCATGCCACTCTCGCACTATTTAATGCCACTCGTTCAAGGTTTAGGGTTAACTAGATGCCACTCGTTCTGGTTCTCTATTCATATAATCATATTCATCAGATATAGGGTTAACTGTCTCGCAACGCTCGGCTCATGCATACTAGGTTCATAATCATGTAACCATAATTCACACTATCACTAGCATGCAAGGATATGTACAATTGCATTTAACACCCTATAAAGCTATGTACAATATGTAAAGGGATCGACGATGACACTCAGACATAAAAGGCAGCCCGACTGCTTCGGGATGGCACTCCCCCACCTCGTGGTGATGCCGCGACTCCTCGCTTGCAATTCACCGATCTCTCGACGCCTCGCTAGACCGCCGAGCGAAACCGAAGCTCCGGGGTCACCGTGGCTCTAACTTTGCAGCCGCTTGACGGATCGACGCGCCGTCTTCGCCGACGCGTTCAGGGACCTAGCAATTAGGTTTAGGACCCATCAATCGAGATCAAAACCCTAGATTTCTCGGTATCCAAAATCGTGCCCTGGAATAGCAACGGCGGGAAAACCCGTGGTGCGAGCTTCGATTGCGAGCTCGAACCACCACTCTAGCTTTAATAGGTTCCATTCGAACCACTTCCTAGCTACAAAACCTCAAAACCCGAGAAATACCATTAAAGGGTTAGAAGCTTACCTCTAAAGGCCTAGCTCCAACAAGAGAAGAAGATGGTGAAGAGGTTCACCACTTTGATCTTCTTCTTCTTCTACTTCTTCTCCTACTTCTCCTCTTCTTTCTTCTCCTTTCCTTTTTCTTCTCCTTCTCTCTCTTTTTTTTTTGTTTCTAGAGAGAGAGAACGTGAGAGTGAGAGGGAGAGAGAGACATCTGAGAGAGGGAAGGAGGTCCCCCAACCCTAATATAAGCCATTTTGCATCTAAGCCCCTCAACTTTTCAATTTCCGAATCAGCCCTCACAGGGCATTTTCGCAGTGAGGGACCGGTCCCAGGTCGGGGAGACCGGTCCCCGAAAGCTGCACAACCAGGCAGAGGGGATTTCGCGTTCGGGAACCGGTCCTTGCCTGAGAGACCGGTCCCCGGGAGACCGGTCCTTGTCCGAGAGACCGGTTCCTGAGAGCAACACTTCCGGGACTTAGCCAAATTTCGGCTTCTCTCGCTGGACCAACGTTCGGGAACCGGTCCTTGTTCGCCAGGGACCGGTTGCACCAAGGATCCTCGCCAGCCCAGCCCGATGGGACCGGTCCCTCTCCGCCAGGGACCGGTCCCCGAGAGCATTTCTGCTCCAGTGCAGCTTTTGCACTGGTGCTCTCGCGGACACCTCCTCAATGCACCTTATACATTGTGATCATCTTCGGACTTTCCAAAGCACACCAACTCGACAAATAGTCGATCCCACTCGAAGTCTAATCCTCGGATTTCGATAATTCACTTCCCTTACAGCGGCATAATCCACAAACTTGCTTAACCATCTGGCGGCGAAATCGTCGCACACGCCACGACAATGGTTCAAGCCCCGGGAGGTGATCTTTGCGCATTCACCCCCAGTCCATCCTTGGTATCAACCTCGACGGCGAAATCGTCGCACACGCCCTAGCCTTGATACCAAGGTTAGCATAGCACAAGTCCTGGGATTCCGGAATCCACTTCCACAGGTCGAGGGTCCATAGCCAACCCTATGCTGTCGACCTAAAACATCCTAATGGTTGCTACCACTATACTCAACAACCTAGGTTCAATGCCACTCTAGGTTTACTATTCAACCTATGTTCACTAACACTAGGTTGTTCAACATCACTATGTCCGACCTATGTTTATTCACATTAGGTTAGATGCCACTCGATCTATTTGCTTCTAGGTCTACTCACGACCTATGTTCTTTAACAATAAGTTAGATGCCACTCGATCTATTTGATTCTAGGTCTACTCACGACCTATGTTCTTTAACAATAGTTAGATGCCACTCGATCTAGTTCACATGCTACCTGTCCATACCGAGTGTTCCAATTATACAATCCTATTTTCCAATGTCATTTCTCTAATCAAGCTAGAGTTATCAACCAAGTTCATGTTTCATAAATCTAGCATAATATCCTACATTAGTAGGCACTTTATCTAACATTCATTTCTACATGAATATGTTATCAACATGCATTTCATTCTATGCATTATATTTACATGCATCCTTCTAGTTTACATGCGTATATATATAATCTTTTATATACATCTATTTCAGCATTTACATCATATCATGCATTACTAGCATTACATTATTATCATGCATTACTAGCATTATGTAACTTGCACACTTTAACTCTAACTAGCTCTTTATGCTAGTTTCATAAGTTCAATCTCAATGCTAACCAATACTCTGATTATAGTGTCACAAATCCACTATTGTCTTGGTTCACAATAAATTCATGCATTCATAGGTTTTTATGTTCACATACTACTATTCATTGGTTCTCAACATTGATAGAAATTCAAATATTTCATTATCATTGGTATAGTGCCAATACCCTATAATGCATGAATACTAATAATATGCTCAATGAAACATTATAGACATAATACTAGCATTATGTAACTTGCTCACTATGCATTTCTACTTAGCATTTACATTAACACGCATTATTTAACGCTTATATGCATCAACCCGAATTCTTAATTTGCTTAGACATAAAGGCGACCTAGTCGCTTCGGTAAGCACAACCCACCTCGATTCGCGTTCCGATTGCTTGTCGACACTTGCAATCGGCCTCCCGCGGCGCCCGGTACCCGTTTGGGCCCGATTTCGTAGTTGCGCCTCAACCGTCCTCCGCTTCGCAGCCCCGAAAATTATAGGTCTTCGGTTTGATGCCACGATGCTACAAATCCATTTTCACGACTTTACAACATCGCCTCGGCCCTGCAGGCGGATACGAAGCCTAACGTCCGTTTCTTTAATAACTTCGCAACGGCTCGACGAATCGCCGAACCGTCTTCGCCAACGCGTTTGTTTACCTAACAATTAGGTTTACGAAGGGTCAAATGAGATCAAACCCTACTAGTAGCAAAATTTGCATTTTGAACCCTAGGTTTCAAGTATTGCAAGAATACACAATATAACCTTGGATTCAAGCAATAGAACTTCTAATTAGCATATAGGAATGCTACTAAATCCATTTCTATGAATTATACATAAAGCTTTGGAGATCTACCATGAGAGGGATCGAGAAGCTCATCTCAAAAATAGCTCCAAACCATGGAGAAGATGAAGAAGATGAAGACGATTCATCGCCAAGCTTCAATCTCCACCAATTTCTCTCTTTTTGGGAGAGATTTAGAGAGAGAAAGAGAGCTTTCTCCTTTCCATTCCATGCGTGTTTGTTTGTGTGTGTGATGCGGTTTGGGGCAGCCTCGGTTGGGGAAGGAGAAGAAGAAAGGGTTTTAAACCCTTTTTACCATTTTGCCCCTCAACTACGCACTATTCACTACGGACAGTTTATTTTTCGCCGGAGCCCTTCTGAATGTCCGATTGAGCTCAAATTTGACAGGCATGCTCGGTTTTACTTAATAAGTCCAAAGAAATTTTAATATTTCAGTTTCGACCCCGTTTGGTCACTGAAAACTGTACCGAACTGCAATCTTTATCAGATAGCTTTCGGATGCTATTTCTCTCTCTACGGGCGTCAGAAAAATATGAAACTTCAAATCTAGCCTCATAAAAATATTTCTGACTTATCCTCCAATTTTCATAATTTTCTGAGACTGTGCATTTTCTGCTAATTTATCTGCCCCGTTTCCAACAGAAAATTCTAAATCTTCTGTTTTCAGTCCGATTTCAGCACAAGTCATTTTTGACTTATGTTTTACTCCTCTAAATCTAATAAAAATAGTATCTCACACTATTTTATTTATTTTCATTTTTATATTTAAAATTCGGTATGTTACATTCCACCGCAACTTCACCGGAACCATTTAAATGTATACCGTGACTTCATGATTTTAGAAGTTCGGTATGTTACAGCAACTAACAAATATACTTTTTAAATATTAGGTAGACGAATGCCGGTGGGTTACGTTTTGCAGCAAACGTTAGAACAACAGATATTGAGTTCTACAGTGATGAGTTAGACCAACAGAGAGAGACTCAGGTACATATTAATGCAACCATTTTTTGACTATTTCAACTGATATTTTAGCTGACTAATATTGGATTTTTCACAGATGACATGGCGGCCATACACAGATGCTATTATAAATGCGCTACCTGTATTCTGTGTATAGGGCAGTGAGGTATAGCGATCTCGGATGACACTGATTTGTTTTCATATCGTTGAGCTTCACGTGCCGGATCGAGTCCTACGGCAGTTTGGTCTCCTCCAACATATACCCATTCCGGTGGAGACCATCCGACGCTACACTTCTCAGGGGCGGCCAGATGAGGGTTGGGCTCACTTTCATGCTGCACACATCGAGAGATGGGGAGATAGATTACAGGCCATTATTGACCAGCATCCGATTGTCGGTGATGACTCGGTACAGGCGACCTCGATTTATATGAAGTGGTACTGGCATATCACGAGACGATAGATTTCTCGTCCAGTACAGCGTCCACCATTGACTTACCAGCCTCGTGGCCAGATCGAGAGAGCTTTGGTACGATCACTCAGCCCATTTATTATTTTTTTAATCTTTTGTATAATATAGATTGCCAAAAGTGAGTTATTATCTATAATGCAGGTGGACACTATATGACAGACACAGTATAGCATCAGAAGCCTAGTTCATGATCGACCTTCTTACGATGCAGTGATGGAGGCATTGACGGGCATGGATATCGATCTTGATAGTGTACCGGAGTACATTCCTACTATACCTATCGCCACTGATATCAGAGGTCGAGATTTTGGACATGCATCGACATCTGGTCATCACCACCGTCAGACACCGACATCTGCTGGATCTCCATCTCCTAGTGATGTTGCTGATATGCCCGCTGCCCCTGAGAGATTTCCTACTAGGCCATTGGACTTGGACTTGCTTTTGCCGCCGCCAGTCTCTAGAGAGCACTTTACATTCGTCTATTCTCGATGTCATGCCGCGTCTTCATCACAGACCCGCCCAACATCTAGACCAGCCACTATTGAGGAGACTCAGGCGATACCGGAGCATCGCGAGGGCATTATGATTGCGGATCTCGATGAGATGGCCGATATCGAGGCAATTGATGACATACCTATTGCTGATCTCGTTGTAGAGGGTGGCCGTAGACGTGGACGTGGCCGTGCACGAGGACGTGGCCGAGGACGTCGAGGGAGAGGACGATCGAGAGGCTAATTGTATATCTTTGATTTCGATAATTTAGACTTTGTATAATATTATATAATACTTAATTTAGTGCATATTTGTATATTTCTCGGGGTTTTTTTTGATATTTTTATCCTGTTGAATGTATCTTTTTATTCCACTCGATCTGTTGTGTTTCTTGTTGGAATATTTATTATCGTAAAAAAACTTGCGTTAAACTTGTTAAAATTTTTTAAAAAACCAAGCTTAAATCAGTACCTGGTGCTGTTTGCACTAAAGGCGGTGAATGGTTCACCGTTCACCGCCTTTAGTGCAAATCCACAAACACGGGAAAAAAAAGGGCTAAGTCCTGGACTGCGTTGTGTTTGCACTAAAGACGGTGAACGAGTCATCGTCGTCAGATAAGACGGTGAACGCTTCACCGTCTTATCTATGCCACAAACCCGGGCGGTTGGGCGGGGGATTTGCTGAGAAGGCGGTGAATGGTTTACGCCTAGATAAGGCGATAAACGATTCATCGCCTTTACCTACTTTAGATAAGACGGTGAACAATTCACCGTCTTATCTATGACACAAACCCGGGCTGTTGGGCGGGGGATTTGCTGAGAAGACGGTGAATGGTTTACGCCTAGATAAGGCGATAAACGATTCACCGCCTTTACCTACTTTAGATAAAAGACGGTGAACAATTCACCGTCTTGTCATAACCGTCTTATCTATGACACAAACCCGGGCTGTTGGGCGGGGGATTTGCTGAGAAGGAGGTGAATGGTTTACGCCTAGATAAGGCGGTAGACGATTCACCGCCTTTGTTAAGGCGGTAAACGAGTAACCGTCTTCTCAGGCACCTTAAGCTACGCGGGGAATTGCTGAGAAGGCGGGTGATACGCGGGGAATTGCTGAGAAGGCGGTGAATGGTCCACGCCTAGAGAAGACGATGAACCATTCACCGTCTTCGTGACGCTAGACTAAAGACGGTGAACGAGTCACCGTCTTTGTGAGAAATGCTCATGTGGCGGCCGAGGTGGCGAGAGGACGGTTAGTTTCACAAATAAAAGTTTCACAGGGTTATTTTGCCAATTACGAAATTTCAAAGGGTTATTTTCGAAAAAAGTCCTCTATACGCAGCTAGGCAATTTTATTTTTGACTGAGAGCTCTCTCCATTTTTCCCTTTTTTTCAATTAATTAATTATTTATTTGCTTAATTATGCTCCACTGTATTACACTTTCACCCGTTTAGCATAGTTTCTGAAAAAGTAATTTTTAAAAAAAGTGATTTACTTTGGAGAAGTAATTTTGATTAAAAGCTGTAGGGCGTTTGACTAAGTTTAGATAAAAGTGATTTATCTGAAGTGATTTTAAGTTGTTTGCCAAAATTTTTTTGATGTTTTCAAAAATTAATTTTCTTATTAAATTTTATTTTAAAATAATTTAAAATCCATTTA
>NC_033640.1:3278154-3278905 GCF_001540865.1 Ananas comosus
TATATATATATATATATATATATATATATATATATATATATATATATGCTGGAATACTATTAATAGCACCAATGACTTGGTGCTATTAAGTTTTCTACCGTTGGATTAAAAGATGTGCGGTTAGAATGATGTGGGCCCCCTAGGGTTGAGTGAGTGGTTGGTTGAATAGTATAATCTAACGGGTAAAAATGATCAAAAGGGTTAATCTAATGGCAGAAAACTTGATAGCACCAACTACTTCGTGCTATTGATAGTATCCCAGCTGGACTCATATATATATATATATATAGTACTAACTTGATACACTTTAAACCACAAGTTACTAAAGTGATAAAGTGAGAAACCACAAAATACTAAAGTGATAAAGTGAGAAACCATATGGTACAAACTTAATACACTTTAAATCACAAGTTACTTAAATAAAAAAATGTGAAACCACATGGAGTTTTTTAAANAAAATTTAAAATAATTATGAAATTTAAAATATAAAAATTAAAATTTAAAATTATAAATTTAAATTTAAAAATATAAATATGTAAAGGTGTTGTTTGGCTTAGCTTTTAAAAAGCACTTTTGGGTTGAAAAGTGATTTTCGGCTCAATAAAACGTTTGACAACCTCATTTTTTTTAAATCTGATTCTGCTTTTCAGAATCAGAAAACTGATTTTGAAAGTCCAGAATCAGAAACAGAAAAAAACTACTTCTTGAAATCTGATTCTAATTTTGGACACCAAATTCAAATTTTTATTTT
>NC_033640.1:3281109-3281462 GCF_001540865.1 Ananas comosus
TGGTATACCAAAGAGTGAAATAGTGAAATCATAAAACACCAAAGAGTGAAATAGTGAAATCATTGAACACCAAATTTCACATAGTTCAATCATGATATATCTATATATATATACTCAGGTCGACCCTATGATAGTTATCGTGTTTCATCAACCATGATAGTTTAAAAGATGGTAATCTAATTGGAGAAAACTAGTAAAAGTTGGCAATCTAATATGATAAGTTGGTTGGTGGGTGAGTTGGGATCTCCCGGGTGTAGTAGTATTGGCGTGTAGAGAGTTAGGTTGCCGATCTTTTTAATTATCGTGGTTCATTGAACCATGATAATTATCATAAGGTCGTATATATATATATA
>NC_033640.1:3281487-3326487 GCF_001540865.1 Ananas comosus
TATATATGAGCTAGTTAGGGTTTTCATGGAAAAAAAAACTCTTAACGCTAGCTCCAGCTGACCTCAGCCGCCTCTCATTCCTCACCCACGTGCGCAGCGCACTCCCCGGCCGCCGGCGATCGAGCGGCCGGCTAGCCGCCACCTGCGCCATTTTCTCCACCACCACCTCCCTTCACCTATGTTCGAGCACAACTAGGAGGGCTACTTACCCTCGAGCTCCTCCTCTGGCTGTGCCCCGACCTCCAGCGACCTCCCCCGACCTCTAGCTATGCCGCCGTCCCCGCACACCGCCATTGCCGGCCCCGGCAACCTGCGGCCATCTAAGGCAAGTTTAGGCCGAGGCAGACCCAACTCCTTTCCCTCGCCCCGCCGCCTCTCGGGGCCACCTTGGTCGCCCTCTCCCGACCTTCGGCAACATTCCCCGCCGATCACCACCGTCCCCGCGTGTAACACACTGGGCCTTTGCAAATTACGAGGTTCGAGTTTTGATCAGTGTTCCGAGCCTTTCCATAGTTTCTGGAGGGTCATTGACAGAGCTCCGACCTATGGTTCGTATCTCGAGAATTCTAGTATTTGAAGTAGCTCTAAGGTCACCAAAGCGATGGCTTAGGCTGTTCTCGGGTTGCAGTTTTCTGAAAAGTGTACCGGTACACCTTGATGGTTGTACCGGTACAGAAAGTGTACCGGTGACTATTCGATGGTTGTACCGGTACAAATGAAATTTTCTGCCAACCCGAGGCTCGGGTTGCTGTCGCGCAGGATTTGTACCGGTACACTTTCTCATGTACCGGTACACTTTGCTTTGCGAGCTGTTTTTGTTGAGGGGTGTTTTTGCATTTGTTGCAACACTATTTATACACACCCCAGCCCCCTTAGGAGCTCTTTTGAGCCCTAACCAGAGGAGAAACAAGGTGAGGCTTCCTCCACTTATTTGATTTTTATTTTTGATGGATTATTGCATGTTTTGATCTCCTCTCTCTTACTTTTCCTTACTTTTGTTGGTTTCCTCCATGGGAGAAGCTTGGATTTCGGGTTTGGAGCTTGCTTGAGATTTGATCTTCAACCCTAGCTCACTTGCTAGCTTGAATTGGTGCTTTGGAGAGGTTAGTAAGCTTAAACTCCTATTTGATCCATGTTTTAGTGGATTTTACTTGTGGGAACCCTAGATTGAGCTTAGTAGAGTTAGAAATGGGGATTTTTGATTAAAGACTTTGGAACCTAATTGATGGGTTTACAACCTTTGTTTAGGTTGGATTTATGGGCCTCTAACTCCTTTTTGGAGATCAAGAGAGCGTTCTTCGCATTCGATGAGTTTTCTTCACCATAGCTTGAGTTACTTAATGATTGAGCCAATGATTGTTCGTAACGTTCGTGTATCCCTCCTTTTGTTACCTTTAGTAGGAGAGTAGTGGACACTTTCGTCGGCGCAAACGAAGGGTTTCGCGAGTCTCGGTGGGTTTGACTTAATGGATTTGGGGAGAAATGTCCCCTATGTCATTTGTACTTGTCGTTTCATCGAAATGCATGTATATTCATGCTAGATAGAAATTTTATAGATTTTAGAATACTTAAAATGCATGTGTTATGTATCATGAAAATTCAACTCTATATAGTAGAGCCATATGTGTACTAAGCATGCGTATGAAAAGTATTCTTATTGTATGATGGAAACATGTCTTTTGTGAGGAAAATGTCTTAGTAGAGCCAGGACGGGAAGAATTCACCTATCGGGCTTGTCAGAGCTCGTGCTTCATCGCGACGGTGTCGGCGACGAGAGCAAGAAAGTTGGTGAGCAACGGTTATGCGCCGTTCTTGGCAACTGTTGTAGAGGTGGATCGAGTGGCTCCAACATTGGAGGAGTTATCGGTGGTGCAGGAGTTTCCAGATGTATTTCCCACGGAGTTGCCAGGGATACCACCGGATCGGGAGATCGAGTTCGTCATAGACTTGGTTCCCAGTACCGCACCGATCTCGAAAGCGCTATACCGATGGCGCCGGCGGAACTAAAGGATTTGAGGAGTCAATTGCAGGATCTCCTCGACAAGCAATTTATCCAGCCAAGTATATCACCGTGGGGGAGCCCCGGTGTTGTTTGTGCGGAAAAAGGATGGATCGTTTCGACTCTATGTGGATTATCGAGAGTTGAACAGAGTCACGATCAAGAACAAATACCCACTACCCCAAATCGATGACCTGTTCGTTCAGCTGCAAGGGTCGTGTGTATACTCGAAAATAGATCTGCAATCCGGCTATCACCAGTTGAAGATCAAGCCGGAGGATGTACAGAAAATTGCGTTTTGCACGCGGTATGGACACTATGAATTCACGGTCATGCCATTTGGACTCACGAATGCTCCAGCGTCGTTCATGGATTTGATGAACCGTGTCTTCAAGAAGTTTTTGGATTGATTTTTCGTGGTCTTCATAGACGACATATTGGTCTATTCTCGTAGTGACGAGGAACACGCCGAGCATTTGAGAATGGTGCTTCAAGTCCTTCGGGAGGAGAAGCTATATGCTAAGCTGAAGGAGTGTGACTTCTGGCTCCGAGAAGTCGCATTTCTAGGGCATGTGATTTCCAAGGGTGGGGTTTCTGTAGACCCGAGGAAGGTTGAGGCAATCAAAGATTGGCCGCGCCCGACGAACGTCACGGAGGTTCGAAGCTTCGTGGGTTTAGCGGGCTATTATAGGCGGTTTGTGGAAGCCTTTTCGAAGATAGTAATTCTACTTACCCGCCTGACTCAGAAAGGCGCCAACTTTGTTTGGAGCGAGGAGTGCGACCAGAGTTTCAAAGAGTTGAAGCAAAGATTAACTTCGACTCCGATGCTGGCTCTACCGGTGCAGGGCAAAGATTTCGTGGTTTACAGCGATGCCTCCTATCTTGGATTGGGGTGTGTATTGATGCAAAACGGGAAAGTAATCGCTTATGCATCCCGTCAGCTGAAGAGCTACGAGAAAAACTACCCCATCCATGATTTGGAGTTAGCGGCGGTGATTTTCGCCTTGAAGCTATGGAGGCACTACTTATATAGTGCCCATTGTGAGATCTATACCGACCACAAGAGCTTGAAGTATCCGTTTACACAGAAGGAGCTCAATATGCGTCAGCGGCGGTTGTTAGAGTTGTTAAAGGATTATGACGTTGATATCCTCTACCACCCCGGGAAGGCAAATGTGGTCACGGATGCGCTGAGTAGGAAGTCAGCGGAGAACCTTGCCTTGTGGATTACCAATCAATCACCCCTATGGCTGGAGATGGAGCGGCTGGACCTCGAAGTAGTTATTCCTGAGGCTCTAGCTCAATTGATGGCACTCGTGGTCCAACCGACCTTATTGGAGAGGATCAAAGATCTGCAACCCGCAGACCTCGAACTCCAAAAGGTGCGGCGAAACATCGAGGAAGGGCGTGGCGGCGATTTCAGTATAAACGCCGATGGTACGCTTCGGTTTAGAAACCAATGGTGTGTACCGAAAGATGGAGAGCTTCGTGAATTGATTCTACAAGAAGCACACCGATCACCATATGCCGATCACCCGGGCGGCACCAAGATGTATCAAGGACTAAAAATGCACTATTCGTGGCCGGGAATGAAAGGCAATGTCGAACACTTCGTGGTAAGGTGCTTAACGTGTCAGCAAGTGAAGACCAAGCGTCGATTTCCAGCGGGAAAGCTTCAAAGCCTACAAATCCCCGTTTGGAAATGGGAGGATATATCGATGGACTTCGTGGTCGGCTTGCCTCGCTCAACGGGCGGCCACGATGCAATTTGGGTGATCGTGGACCGATTGACGAAGTCGGCTCACTTCTTGCCGATCCACACCACGTGGGCAGGCGACAAGTTGGCGTAGGTATACCTCGACGAGATAGTGAGACTACACGGGGTGCCGAAATCGATCGTGTCGGATCGTGACCTCCGGTTCACTTCACACTTCTGAAAGAGCCTGCAAGAAGACCTTGGCACACGGCTCGACTTTAGCACCGCGTTTCATCCTCAGATCAATGGGAAATAGAGAGAACCATTCAAACTCTGGAGGACATGTTGTGAGCGTGTGTCATCGACTATAAAGGAAGTTGGTGTGATCACCTACCGATGGCCGAGTTCGCCTACAACAACAGTTATCATGCTAGTGTGGAGATGGCACCGTTCGAGGCTCTCTACAGGCGGACGTGTCGGTCTCCCATACACTGGAGCGATGTGGGTCAGCGTGCGGAGTTCGGCCCTGATGTGTTGCGAGAAGTGGAGGAGAAAGTCCGCCTTGCTCGCAAGAGATTGCTCACGGCGCAGTCGAGACAGCAAAGCTATGCAGAAAGGCACTGTCGGAATATAGAGTTCGCGGTGGGTGACCGCGTATTCTTGAAGGTTTCACCAATGCGGGGTGTGAAGCGGTTTGGAGTGCGGGGAAAGTTAAGTCCACGGTACATTGGGCCATATGAGATATTGGAGCGAGTCGGCACGGTGGCTTATCGACTCGCTTTGCCGCCAAAGCTTGCGGATGTACACAATGTATTCCATGTCTCTAATCTCCGTAAGTACATTTACGACCCCGAGTATGCGATGCTATTTGAACCGCCGGAACTCCAAGAAGACTTGAGCTATGAAGAGTTTCCGGTAGGGGTAATCGCCTGAGAGGTGCGAAAGTTGAGAAATCGAGAAATCCCCTATGTGAAGATTCGGTGGAGCAATCATGATGATCGCTAGGCCACCTGGGAGCTCGAGGAACTGATGAGAAAGCACCATCCTCATCTATTTGAGGAGTAAGGTATGAGTTTGAGTTAGGTTTGGAATTGAGTTCGTTTCGAGGACGAAACTCCTTTTAAGGAGGGGAGGATGTAAAGAAGTGAATTCTCGAAATTCGAGAGTTGTACTTCATCCAGGATCGACTAATTGTCGAGAGAATACCCTTTGGGGAAGTTAAAAATGTCCAAAACACAAAAATTGCTTTGGAGTTGAGTCCGCGAGAGCAAATATGCGAAAATCTGGACTTAGCAGATTTTGCTCTTGGGGACCGGTCCATGGAGGGGAGGACCGGTCCCCGTAGCTACAGTAGCGGGGTTGCTTGATGCAACCGGTCCCTGGCAGTAAAGGACCGGTCCCCGAACGTGGTCCCAGCGAGAAATGCCGAAATTTGACTAAGTCCTGAAAATCAAGCTCTCGGGGACCGGTCTCCCGAGGACCGGTCTCCCGGGGAGAGACCAGTTCCCGAACGCGTGCGCCCGAGGGAAGCTCTCGGGGACCGGTCCCAAGTCGGGGAGATCAGTCCCTCTGGGTGAAAGCAGCCCCGTGACAGCTGTTTGAGAGATGAAAAGTTGAGGGGTTTAAGTGCAAAATGACCATCATGTGAGGGGTGTATATGGGAAATAACCCTCTCCCTCAGCCCCCTCTCATCTCATTTCCCTCTCTCACTCTCTTTCTCTCTTGCTCTCTCTCTCTAGAAAGGAAAGGAGAAGAAGAAGAACAAGAAGGAGAGGAAGGAAAGGAAGAAGAAGAACAAGAAGGAGAAGAAGAAGGAGATCAAGAGGAAGGCATTGGACACCTTCATCTCCCTCTCCTCTTCCCATTGGTGTAGCTCAAGAGATAAGCTACAAACCCTAGCTTGTAGAACTTAGGGCTTGTTTGGTTCAAGGGTGGAATTGGAATGGATAATGGAATGGGAATGAATTGGAATGGTAATTGGAATGGCCCACTCCCCCAAGACCTTTGGTTTATTTGTGGATTGGGAAATGGAATGAGTTATTCACATTTTATTGTTTGGTTCGTATAAACTAAAAAAATTATAGAATACTATAATACTAATTTTACTTTCAAATATAAATTTATATTATTTAAAATTTATAAAAAATATANAATTTTACTTTCAAATATAAATTTATATTATTTAAAATTTATAAAAAATATAATACTATTCTCTAATAAGTTTTCTAAAAAAAATATCAAATTTATTTTTAAAAACTTTTATTGATGTGGATAAGGGATAGGGTTTTGAGAGAGGATATGTTTTTTTTTTTTTATGAGAAATGGGTGAAGAGAAGGAGGGTGAGATGGTCACATGGGCTTCGGGAACTTAGTGGGCTTCCGGAATGAAATCTCAATCCGGGCTAGAAGACCGGAATCAAGTTGAAGGCTAATGGGCCATTCCCATTCCAGTCCGGAATAGGAATCCCAAACCGATTCATACGAACCAAACAAAATTAACCGGATTTGATCAAACCGATTCCCATTCCATATCCAAAATGGATGAACCAAACAAGCCCTTAGCGTTAGATACGCTTTAGTATATACCAAACAGGGTCTTACCGGTTACCATGAGTGAAGATTAGGGATAATCTGCGGTGTACAAGTGAAGGACAGCGCACTATTTGAAGCGCTCCTGAAAATTAATCTTATTATTATAATGAAGGATATCAAGGAAATATTACCCTCTTCGTATATAATAATAGTTATCCATTAATCCTCCCTCGCACGCTATATAATAACAGCTATCAAGGATATCCATTAGTCCTAATTGATTCATATTTTCAACTCTCTCAAAAAAGAAAAAAAAAAAATCCTCCTCGTTGTCTAAAATATGAGTAGTAGATCTACTATATTTTTTAAAGTATAAAAAAGTTGGTGCTTCTAACTGTTCGACCCTTGGATCAACTCCAATGATCATTTTTGATCTTTTGAATAATATGATTATCTCAAGAAAACCACTCAATCCTAAGGGGGATCACTATCATTCCGACCCTACAATTTTTAATCCAATAACCAAAAAGTCAGAAGCACCAATTTTCTTATATTTTCAACAGTATAATAACTCTATACTTAAAATATTATAAACTGTAAAATAAACCGTCCTTAAAATGAGTCTAAGGCTTCGTTTGGGATTACAGGGAGATTGCGTTACGTGCGATGAGAAAGTACGATAGAAAAATACCCTATTTGTTTTCGTACGTAATACTGCTTTCGTATGTTATGATGAGTCGGTTATGATATATTTTTTGCGTTCCCACCGGAGAACGCAGAAGTACATCTCATATGCTTTTTTTTTTCTATCTCTATTTTATTTAACAGCATTAGATAGACCTCAATACCAAACTAAGTCTAAGTTACTACTGTATTATATTTGCAAAGTTCTAAAGCACTCAAGTATTTAGTGACGGCATGAGGCGGATTTAGATTGGTTTATCCCCGTACTACCCTGCAGAAGAAAAGAAGGGGGAAAATAAAAAAAAAGAAAAAAAAAAAATCCGTTCCTCTCGTACCCTGTTGTGGAGTTTGAAACTTTCCACGCTTGTTATCATCCGACCCGTTGTACAAAATTCCTCACACTTGCAATCACAAATATCTAAAAAATGAAAAAATTACAACATTGTTAATTTGATGAATTGTTCTACCATTGATATCTATAACATATATAGTTTCTGTTTGAATAGAAAAAACATTTTATTCCATATTTTGTTTATTTATTTATTTAAAAAGTTCATAGTATTTGGCTCAAAAAGGGGGCGATCAAATGTTTCTAGAATTTAGTCTTCAAGTTATTTTTTCAGAATAAAAAAAATCAATCTAGAAAACAGACACTTGCAAATCAAAACCGATTGTACAAACAATATATATAAAAAATGGGAGCAGAAAGATAACGCATATATAAACTTCCAAAATTAATATATATATATTATATCTATATATATATATCGTATATATATATACTATACTATATATATATATATATATATAATCTAGCAGAAGAAATGATCGTGTTAAAATCGAAACGGCAAAAAAAATAGATCCAGAAAATAATTTAATGCAGGAAACGAAAAAAGATAAGGAAAGAACACACCGATATTTACGTGGTTCAGCCAACGGCCTACGTCCACGGGCAAAGACAGAGCAAATACTTTATTAATGTCGAAAAGGTGAAGTACAAAGAAAATCTTTCAAAAGAACCAAACTTAATTAGATCGGAAATGCTGCAACAAGCAACTCCAAAGCGGCTTCTCTCTCAACCCGTACGGACGAAAAATTGGCCTTAATTTGCCGGCGGCTTAGCTCTCTCTAATATGCAATGCACAATAGCTTCGTCTCGGCTCGGGTCACGACACGCAAGAATGCACAATACACCTTGGGTTGGGTTGACTTAATTAATTAAGCACCAACAGAGTACCCTGAGCCAAGCACCAAGAGCAACCCCTTAATTAATTTGCTTGGCCCTTAATTTGGTCGCCGCAAGATTAATTTGATCGTAGCATGTATTTATAATACATGTCTCCTAACTAGAGTCTAATTCTAATTCAATTAGAATTACACTCCTAATAATAATCCATATATATGTCAAATTAAATCTAAATAATATCTAATCCTAATTAGATTAGGATTTATCCTCAATTTACATAACTACAAATCTAAACCAAAATTTAACAATCTCCACCTTTGTTTAATTTGTAGTTTAGCCGCTGTGTCGAGATCGCCATAAAACTCCACCTTGAATTTCATTCGCCTCAATATTGCTTAACGCTCCGTGTTATGTCTTCTCCAAACGCCCCATATGACCTCAAATGCTACCAACTGCCACCAAGTCCAAACAATGCTTGAACTTGGCAATATTAAGAGACTTAGTAAGCATATCCGCTGGATTGTCCTCAGTACCAATTTTCTTAACAGTCACTGTACGCTTCCCAATCACATCCCAAACAAAGTGAAACTTTGTATCGATGTGCTTTATCCTCTCATGAAACATCTGATCTTTCGACAAATGAATAGCACTTTGACTGTCTAAATAAACAATCGTTGTATCCCAACTAGAAGTAAGCTCTCCAAATAAGCCTCTTAGCCACATAGCTTCCTTCACACCCTCTGTCATAGCAATATATTCCGCCTCTGTCGTCAACAAGGCGACAATAGGTTGTAGTGAAGCTTTCCAACTAACTGCACATCCGCCAATAGAGAATACATAACCTGAAAGTGATCTCCTCCTATCCAAATCACCTACAAAATCCGAATCAACATATCCAACCACACCATCCTTACATCTCCCAAACTCTAAACAAGTGCTAGTGGTACCTCGTAAGTATCTCAAAATCCACTTAACAGCTTGCCAATGAGCCTTACCAGGATTGGTCATATATCTGCTAACCATGCTTACTGCGTAGGAGATGTCCGGCCGTGTGCAAACCATGTCGTACATGATGCTCCCGACAGCACTAGAATAGAGAATATGTGACATGTACTCCCGCTCATCATCGGACTGCAGTGCTAACTCGGTGAAAAGTCTGAAATGCGCCGCAAAAGGAGTGCTCACCGGTTTTGCGTCTGTCATCCCGAAACGCTTTAAAATCTTCTCTATATATTTTTCCTGTGTCAAATGCAGTAGTCCTAATTTGTTGTCCCTCTTAATTTTCATACCAAGAATTTTCTTAGCAGCACCTAGATCTTTCATCTCAAACTCACCCTTTAGTAAAGCATTAAGTTTATTTATCTCAACTATGTCGCTAGAAGCAATTAACATATCATCGACATAGAGCAAAAAATATATGAAAGATCCCTTATAAAGCTTTCTGAAGAACACACAACTGTCACGGTTGCTTCTGGAATATCCGTGACCTGTCATGAAGGAGTCGAACCGCTTATACCATTGTCGAGGAGGCTGCTTTAAGCCATAAAGTGATTTCTTTAACAGGCAAACATAGTCCTCCTTCCCTTCAACAATGAATCCCTCCGGCTGTTTCATATAAATTTGCTCCTCAAGTTCTCCATGTAGAAAAGCTGTCTTAACATCAAGCTGCTCAAGATACAGGCCATTCATGGCTACTAACAATAAAAGAATACGAATAGAAGTATGCTTCACGACGGATAAGAAAATATCATTAAAGTTAACACCTTCTACCTGACTGTAGCCCTTAGCAACTAAACGAGCTTTATACCTTGTATCTCCCACGCCGGGGATTCCGTCCTTTTTCTTGAAGACCCACTTACAGCCGACAATTTTCTTGCCTGTAGGCGATTTTACCAACTCCCATGTGCGATTCTTATGGAGAGACTCCATCTCCTCATTCATCGCCACCAACCACTCTGCAGAACTGGCATCAGAAATAGCTTGATTATATGTGGAAGGCTCACCTTATTCTTCTGTGTCTTATGCCACTGAAAAAGCGTACGCAACCATATCTTCATAACCGTATCTCTGCGGTGGTTTGATCTGTCTCCTCGCTCTGCCTGTAGCAATGCTGCCTCTCAACTTGTGGGGTTTCAGTTACTAAGGTGTCTGCCGACTAAACTTGTTCTGACTGAGAAGAATCCTGCGACTAAACTATACCATCGGTCTCTACCTCCACCTACTTGCTAGCACTCGGTGTCTCATCAGAAGAATTATGGTTAGTATATAATATAGCAAATTCATCAAATGTGACATCCCTACTAATAATTAATTTAGACGATTCAGGACACCACAATATATATCTCTTAACCCCCGATGCATAACCAATAAAAATGCACTTTTTAGCCCTAGGTTCTAACTTGCCTTCATTAATATAAACATAAGCAAGACAACCAAATATGCGTAAATTAGAATAATTAGAAGGGCTGTCAGACCATACCTCCTCCGGAGTTTTGCAATCAAGTGCTGAATGTGGAGATCGATTCACCAAATAGCATGCCATAGAGATCGCCTCTACCCAGAAACTCTTCGCTAAGCCAGCATTAGAGAGCATACAACGGGCCCTCTCTAAAAGAGTTATATTCATCCATTCGGCCACCCCGTTCTGCTGTGGAGTATGCCTAACGGCCTTATGTCGAACGATCACTTCCTTCTTGTAGAATTCTTCAAACTTTGACGAACAGAATTCCAAACCATTGTCGGTTTTTAATCTCTTGATCTTCTTTTCAGTTTGCTTCTCAATCATGACCTTTGTAAGGTACCGGACTTCTAAAATCATGAAGTTATGGTTTATATGAGGTTAGAAAGCCATTTGAATGGTTTCGGTGAAGTTCGGTGAAGTTCGGGAGCTATCGGGCGTTTCGGTGCGCGTAGGCGCGGAAACGGAACCCGAAAGGCTATGTTGGGCCGTGAGCTAAATCCGACATTAATGTGGATGGAAAGATGATGAAAACATGTTTGGAAACATGTTTGAAGAGTCTCGGTTCGATTTGAAGTGAATCGGAGGTCAAACGAGCGAAAACGGACGAAAACGGTGAAAAAGGCTGAAATTTGGCTAAGTCCTTGAGGCTGAGTACTGGACCTTCGGGGACCGGTCTCTCACCGCAAGGACCGGTCTCTCAGGGACCGGTCTCTCACCGCAAGGACCGGTCCCCGAGCGCGAAAATGCCCATTTTGGGCTGTTGCAAGAAGAGGCTTGTTGAGGGGCTTAAGTGCAATTTTGCACTTATTAGAGTGTATAGAAGTGGGTTTTAACCCATTTCTCTCTTCTCCCTCACCCCAACCGTGCCCCTCTCTCTCTCTAAACGAAATAGAAGGAGAGGAAGAAGAAGAGAAAGGAGAAGGAGAGAAAGAAGAAGAAGAAGGAGAAGAAGATCAAGAAAGGGATCCTCGTCACCTCCTTCGTCTTCCTCGCGCTTGGAGCAACCTAGAGAGGTAAGCTTTGTTACCCTCTCATGGTAGATCTCTAGAAATAGGTCTAATTGCTCTAGGAATGGATTTAGTAGGCTCCTTTGATGCTTATGAGTAGATTATTGCATGAATCGGAGATCGATTTGGTGGTTTTTGCCGTAGTCGCAAACTAGGGCTCAAAAATAGGATTTTTGTAAATAGATGGGTTTGATCTCTTTTAACCCTCTGTAAACCTAATTGGTAGGTCTACGAACGCAACGGTGCGCTCGGTTCGGCGATCCGACGAGTGTACGCGGAGATATTGAGGATCAAAGCCGTTAAGGTACAGATTGCCGCAGCTCGCGGCGAAAGCTTCCAAAAATCATGGAAATGGAATCGTAGAATCGTGGTGTCGGGGAATAAACTCCAGAACAGACGGATCGCGGATAGGAGGTCATTTGGCAGTCGCGCGTGAGTTTGGTCGAGCCGTGCGGCGTGCGCCGCAGGAGGCCGATTGCGAGTGACTACGAGCAATCGGAACGCTATAAAAGGTGGTTGTGTTTACGCGAAGCGACTAAGGTCGCCTTATGTTAAGATGATTAAGGAACCACGTTGATGCATATGCATGTATAATGATGCATATAGATGAATGCATATAAAGTAAATAATGCATGTTAATAGAATATGCATGCTAAATCTGCTAAGTAGATCTCATGTAAACAGTGATGTATGTTGTGTATTGGAATATACTGCTAGTTTCACTTAGCATTATGAGTTCATTGCTAGATTAGGTAAATGCATATTGCATCAACGAACTTATGCGAGATGAAATGTGATATCATAGAAATACCTCGATATATTGGACGAATAGATTCAAGTAGATCGAGTGGCATTAACCTAGTGTTAATAAACATTGGTTCTGGACATAGGATTATCATTGGAACCTACACGTTGTTGAACCTAGGATAAATAACGAGTGCGCTCTAACCTAGTGTTAAGAACATTAAGGTTTGAGAACTGAACCTAGATTAAGGTAAATCCTAGGTTTTCGACATGGCGAGGCATTAGACCTAGAGTCTGTTGGAACCTAGGTGGAAAGTGCATTGGACCTTAAGATAGTCAACATGTATACGGTTGAATATGGACCCCTTGACTTGTGAAGTCGATTCCGGAATCCCAAGTACTTGTGAACTCAATAGTTCTTGGCCGGGTGTATGCGGCGATGTCCTCTCCCACCGGAAAGAACTTTGAGATTATGACTAAGCAAAACGAAAATCCCCGCAGCGCTAGGTGCAGCTGCATGTTCCTCTCCCTAATCGGGGATCTTGCGCTCTGGTGTACGCGGCTATTTCATCTCCCCACTATGCGAATCCTGACCACGGTGCACGGACCTTCGGCGAACGTTCGGGCGGCTGTGGTTCTTGCTTGCAGGCCTGAGGTGCATGGCGAAGGATCCTTCACCTCCGACCCAGAGCTGGGATATCCGCTGTTGATTGACTCGAGCCCGATGTCGGTGGCTAGCTGGAATATAGGTAGATAAGAACATTGAGGCTAGATGGTAACTTGTGATAAACTTAAGTAGGGAAACCTTAAGTTTGGATACATGGGTTAAAGATTAGCGAGATTGATTGTAGAATCAATAATTCTATTAGTTGTTGCATAATTCCTGTTGCATAATAGCATGCACGTGCAGTTGTGAGGAAAGCAAGTTAAGTTAGTGCATGTTTAGATATACATATCTATCTGTTTATTGAGCTAACTTGTAATTTGCCTCCTTGACTGTTTGTCGAGCTCCCTCCCTTGGGCTGGCCGTACCCACTGGGAACCATGGAGCTTTGGCTCACCCACGTTTGTTTTGGGTTTTAGCAGTTCGCACCGTGAGGCGGCGGCGCGCGCGCAGGCTAATAAAAAAAGGGCGTAGCTCCATACATAGCTGCCTCAACCCAAGACCAAGAGCTAGCGTACCTCCGTCACGTACTTAGAAAGCCAAGCAAATGTATTCAAATTTATAAATAAATCGTTGGTAATAAACATTAATTGCATTGGAGGTTGAATGTAATTGTAAAAATGAATCTATATGTATGTTGTTAATATTTAGATGTGTTTATGCTTGTATGATACCTTCTTAGCAATCATCGAATTTGATAATCTGTCCTGTTGGAACCTTGTAATGTACATTGTTTTGTGATTGCTGACGCTTAGACATACAGGGGAGACTCTGTCCGCGTACAGGGGAAACCCCCGTTAAGTTCGGCGTCTGTCGCAGTGCCCGAACCGGACCAAATTGGGAGCGGTCTCGGGGCGTGACAACCTTCCACTGCTTGAAATAATTGAACAACTCATCCTTACTTTTCAGAAAGAACGCCCATACTTTACGAGAATAATCGTCAATAAAAGTCAACATATATCTAGCACCACCATGAGTCGGAGTACGAGAAGGTCCCAGAAGATCAGAATAGATGCAGTCCAGAGTTCCTTTTGTCTAATGAACTGCGGCCTTAAAGCTGACTCTCTTTTGTTTGCCAAGAATACAGTGCTCGCAGAAGTCCAACTTTTCTAAACTCTGATTACCAAGTAGATCTCTCTTGCCCAACTTCATCATACCATATTCGCTCATATAGCCTAGTCGCATATGCCATAATCTGGTGCTATCAGAATCTGACTTAGAGGAAGAAGTTACCGCTGCTGAACCTGTCACAGTGGAACCTTGTAGAACATATAACATGTCGGACAACTTGGCATTCATCACTATAAGATTCCCTTTAGCAGCCTTCATTAATCCATCAGCTGAAGAATACTTTTAATATCAAGTGTACCCAACGAGATCAGATTTTTTCTCGTATCCGGAACATGCCGAACCTCAGATATAGTCCTCACAACTCCATCGAATATCTGTACCCGAATAGTGCCAATTTCAATAACTGTGCACTTAGAGTGAGTCGAGAACATTCTTTATGCATGCAGATATGGAAGGAACATGCGGAGTCCATAAGCCACTCATCCTGTTTGCGTGTCTTATCTGTAACTGTAAAAACGATATCATTTTTATCTGATTCTCCTGCTGCAACACTTGCTTCAGCTTTAGTATTGGTGTTTTTCTGACCCTGAATTTTATCACCGTTATTCTTCCGCTGCTTTTTATTTTTCAACTTGAAACACTCAGCTTTTATGTGACCCTTATTCTTACAATAACCACAAATTAGATACCTATGTTTTGACTTTGATCTAAATATACCTCTATTATCGGAACCCTTCTCGCGAGACCTCCCTCTAGCGACCAAATCTTGTCCTGAAGCTCCATCTGTCTCGTTGCTTATCTGCATGTCAATTTTCTCTTTTGAAAGTAAAGAGGATTTAACATCATCGAGACATAGAGTATCTCGTCCAAACAAGAAGGTCTCACGAAAATTCTTATAAAAGGGCAGTAGAAAACATAATAATAAAAGGGCTTCATCTTCCTTCTCGATTTTAACATCTATCGAGCGGAGATCCATAATAATAGAATTAAATTCATCTAAATGCGACTTAATAAAGATATCTTCCACTATACGCAACATGAAGAGACGTTACTTCAAATATAACTTGTTGGTGAGAGACTTCGTCATGTGGAGAGACTCCAATTTAAGCCAAAACCCTGCAGCGGTCTTTTCATCAAAAACCTCGCGCAATACCTCATTGGATAAATATAATTGTATTGCCATAAGAGTTTTGTCATCAATCTCCTCCTTCTGCTCTGCCGTTAACGAATCGGACATTTTTTCTTTTCCCAATAGTGCCTTCTGCAATCCTTACTGCGTCAATATAGCACGCATCTTGACTTGCCATAATGCAAAACTGTTGGTCCTGTCAAATTTCTGAATCTCGAACTTCGTCGTCATCTTATTTCTCAAAGGGAATAGAAAGACTCTGATACCAGTTTGTTAAAATCGGAACGGCGAAAAAATAGAACCAAAAAATAATTTAATGCAGGAAACGAAAAAAGATAAGGAAAGAGCACACCGATATTTACGTAGCTCTGCCAACGGCCTACGTCTACGGACGAAGACAGAGCAAATATTTTATTAATATCAAAAAGGGGGAGTATAAAGAAGATCTCTCAAAAGAGCCAAACTTAATTAGATCGGAAACGCCGCAACAAGCAACTCCAAAGCGGCTTCTCTCTCAACCCGTACGGACCAAAAATTGGCCTTAATTTGCCGGCGGCTTGGCCCTCTCTAATATGCAATACACAATAGCTGCATCTCGGCTCGGGTCACGACACGCAAGAATGCACGATACACCTTGGGTTGGGTTGACTTAATTAATTAAGCACCAACAGAGAACCCTGAGCCGAGCACCAAGAGCAACCCCTTAATTAATTTGCTTGGCCCTTAATTTGGTCGCCGCAAGACTAATTTGGCCGTAGCATGTATTTATAATACATATTTCCTAACTAGAGTCTAATTTTAATTCAATTAGAATTACACTTCTAATAATAATCCATATATACGTCAAATTAAATCTAAATAATATCTAATCCCAATTAGATTAGGATTTATTCTCAATTTAGATAACTACAAATCTAAACCAAAATTAAACAAATCGAGCAAAAATAGAGGACGGTAAAGAGAATGAAAAAATTTGAGGACTGTAAAAAACATTTAAAAACTTATAAAATAAACACACGTGATTCCGAGATCAAAATCAAACCAACAAAATTTAGCTTATCCACCATAGCAACTGTACACACGGTCGCAGGGTGTTTATGTATGCACACTATGCTTCCCAAACAAATTTATTCTGCAGGAAACTAAGAATATCAAATCGCTATGCTTATTTAATGCTTACACAAAGTCCCCTTTACACACCCACTATCTATTATCTATTATCTATTATCTATTATCTATTACTTTACATTATTTCTTAAAAAATTTGCTACATGGCAACACAAGCTTCAATGTTGTTGGGTGTGGGCTCCACCGGTTCTTTCTCTTTAGTGGAAACGAACCGAATTGTCGAGTATGAGTCCCATCCTGAACCAGCTCAAGTCCTCCAAATAATTTTACCTTTTTTTGTTTGAACCAAACATGATTGAGTGAGGCCTCTATACTAAACCGGTTTCTGTTTCCTGTTTTTTGTTTGCCTGAACCAAACCGGTGCTCTTTTTCTTTGCTTGAACCAATCTGTTTTATTAGACTGAACCAGACCAATTGATTTATATCATTTATTATTCGGCAAACTTGCATTACATGTTAATTAATTATAATAATTCGAAGAAAAAAAACTTCAATTATCAATCATATATATATTTTATTTATTTATTTATTTATTTATATATTATTTCTTCTAAAGTTGCCACATGGTAATTTTTCCTTCATTTTTGAGTGTGTGCTCCACCCGAACGAGCTAAAGTCCTTTCTCTTCCTCTTCCTTCGGCTGCTATTTTCGTTCAATGGCAAAATGAATCCCACCCCTCATTATCGTTTTTTTATCGCTGCTTTCTTTTTTTTTTATCGATACTTTCTATATATATTTTCTCTAATTATCTATCCGTGGCATCGCACGGGATACTACGCTAGTTTTTAGATGAATTGTTGAACTAAAAGTTTCAAATAGAATGAAAGACAATCTGATTATGCAGTCTTTGCATGCCTAGCAATAGTTTTTCGCGAGATGAGATCAACGTGTTAAGTTATTTATATCTAACAAACTCAGCCCAACCACTTCATACATTTGAAGACGCACTGTTTCCACCTAAATCAAACACTCTGTATGGGATTACACAAAACTTCATGAAAAGAACAGTTCTATTGCAAATTAATTTATGACATATTGAGTGTTGCCAACAACAAAATTGACATTTTTTTTTTTTTTTGCGTAGGAAAATTGCCCCAAAAAAATCTACTTATTAAAATTTCACTATAAAGTAATTAAGAATTGAAATATAGATAAATTATTCATTAATAGTCCTCGGCTCCATAAATTGGAGTATGCCAAGCACCAGCCTATTGTCACTTGGTGAGGAAATAATAAATATATCAAAAGAAAACAAAAGAAGACAAAAGAAAAAAAAGAAAAGAAAAAAACATGTTTTTTCTTAAAGCTAGTGAAATTTGGAAAAAATATGAGGACCAACGGAGTAAAAAAATACAAACAATCCAAGCACCCAAACAAACAAATAAATATAAAAAATAATTCATCGTGTGGCCCAAAAAGCAAATAAGTTACTTCCTATAAAACTAAAGATATATTCTTGCTCAGTCTTACAGAAAAACCCCTTGTCAATATCCACTTTTTCACTTTCTCCTCTGTCATTCAAAAACCTACATTTTGCCCCCCTTAAAAAATAAAAAATGTTCACTTTGATCCCCACCGTCAGTGTTCCATTAGAGTTCCGTTTATATCCTTTTTTTACACCAAAAATACCTCTGAAACCCTTCTCCTTCTTCATCCTCGGCCACACCGCCTCACCCTCCACTGCCTCGCCCTCGCTCACCTCTTTGTCCATGCCCACACACACACCCTCGCCCGCCTCCGCTGCCTCACCCTCGCCCTCACCCACCTCTCTGTCCATGCCCGCCCCAAAGAAGATGAAGGGCAATTTGGTTATTTTGTTACAGCGTATCCTCCTGTGAACAATTTATATTTTTTAAGGGGATAAAGTGTAGATTTTTGAATGACATAAGGGAAAGAAAAATAAGTGGGTATTGACAGAGAGATTTTCTGTAATTTAGCCTTATACTTAATAAATTTTCATAATAAAGTAATTGAGAATTGAAATATAGATAAATTTATTCATTGGAAGTCCTCAGCTCCATATTGGAATATGCCAAGCAGCGGCCCATTATCACTGGGTGAGGAAATAATAAATACATTAAAAGGAGACAAAAGAAAAGGCCTTTTTGCATAAAAAATCCATTTATTTTGGGCTTTTGCAAAATCGGGCCATTTTTTTCGTTTTTACAGATTCGGTCCGCTTTTTCAGCAAACTGACCAAAATACCCTTATATATTTTTCTCTCTTCTCTTTTTTTTTTTTCTCGTTCCTTTTTTCTTTCTTTTCCCAGAGACGTCGTCGTCCCCGGCCGTGCTCGCCCGTGGCTCCATGGACACCGCCCGCGCCGTGCTGGAGCGGAGCGACCCGGAGTGGCGCCCGGCCGACGCCGTCGACGCGTCCGGCNAGGTAAAAAAATTGTGAAGAAGAGGAAGAAGAAGGAGACGACGAAGAGAGAGACGGAGAGAGAGAGAGAGAAAAAAAAAGAAAATTGAGGAGACGACGAAGAGAGAGACGAAGAGAGAGACGGAGATGGGAGCGGCGGCGGGGAGGACGTCGGCACGACCGGGCGGGGCCCGCACACCTCGAAGGAATCGAGGAGGCTCGAGGCGCGGTTACCGCAGCAGCTGCCACCTCTGCTCGCTGTTTCACTTCTGGAAAATGGTGTAATGGTGCAAAATGGAATAATAGTGTAATGGTGCAAAATTGTAATGGTGTAATGGTGTAATGGTACAAAATAGTGTAATGGTGTAATGGTGTAATAGTGCAAATGGTGTAATGGTGTAATGGTGCAACATTATAATGGTGTAATGGTGTAATGGTCCAGATTGCACCACTAGGACCAGATTGCACCATTTAAAAAAATTTTACACTATTTTTTTTTCCCTCTTTCTCTTCTTTTTCTTCTTCTTCCTCTAGATTGCACCATTAGCTTTTTTTTTTTTTTTCCTCTTTCTCTTCTTCTTCTTCTTCTTCTTCTTCTTCGACGGAGGCGTCGGATCGGTGGTGGGAGACGTAGGGGGAGACGGATCGGGAGGCCACGAGGCGCAGCGGAGACGATGGGCGATGGGGCTTCAAGGTGCGGCGGCTCGGGGCCGGGGGGGCCTCGTTGTCGTCGTCGTCACTGGGCAACTAGTAGGAAAGCGTAGGAACGCGCGGCGCCGGCGCCTAGTAGGAACGTGCGGCGCCGGCGCCGGCGCGGCGGTGGTCGGGCTCGAGGTCTGCGCGGGGGAGGTCGACGAGGAAGTAGAGCTTTCCCGGCTTGAGCGGGGCGTCGGGGTCGAGCGGTCGGGCTCGGAGTCCGACGCGCTTGACCTCCTCGGACTCGCGCACGGCGAATCTCGGGTGGTCTCGGAGGTCGACGTCGGCGCCAAACTCCAGCAGCAGCTGGACGAGGTCCGGCCGGCCCTGCGCAATGGCCGAGTGCAGCAGGCCGACGCCGGACGCGTCGACGGCGTCGGCCGGGCGCCACTCCGGGTCGCTCCGCTCCAGCACGGCGCAGCGGCGTCCATGGGAAAGAAAGAAAAAAGAACGAGAAAAAAAAAAGAGGAGAGAGAAAGAGGAAAGAGAAAAATGTATAAGAGTATTTTGGTCAGTTTGCTGAAAAAGCAGACCGAATCTGCAAAAACGAAAAAGGTGGCCCGATTTTGCAAAAGCCCAAAATAAGTGGATTTTTTATGCAAAAAGGCCAAAAGAAAACAAAAGAAAAAAAAAAGAAAAAAACATGTTTTTTCTTAAAGCTAGTGAAATTTGGAAAAAAATATGAGGACCAACGGAGTAAAAAAATATAAACAATCCAAGCACCCAAACAAATAAATAAACATAAAAAATAATTCACCATGTGGCCCAAAAAAGTAAGTAAGTTACTTTCTGTAAAACTAAAATATATTTTTGCTCAGTCTTACTCATATATTTGGCTAAAAAACGGAAGCAAATAGTTGCTTCATGACCACGTTGGCCGAGCTTCTACTAAATAGGATCGACGGTGGCAAGGCAACGAAGCCAATGCCAGGCGGCGGAAGATGCGAGGGAGAGGATGAAGATGAAAAGGTTGTTGGGGAGGTGAGTCTGGGAGACAGTGAAGAATGTGCGTGAGAGAGAGCGAGAGAGAAAGAGAGAGGGAGGGAGATGGGAGAGGGTAAGAGGGAGTCGAGTAGGTAAGGGGGAGATGTAAATTGTCTGTAAAGAGGAATAGGAGGAAGCATGCGGCTGGTCCCACATATGATTTGCAAATATTTTCTAACACTGTAGCGGGCCACATAGGGATGCAAATGGATCCGGGTTGGTGGAGCTTCGCCCCGATCCGCCCCGAATGGGGTGGTAAGTGGGAACAAAAAATATAAAAAAATATAACCCGCCCCGAATCCGCCCCGATCCGCCAAGTAAATGGAGCGGGAGGTGGGAGACTCTTTTCTTCCTTCAATCCGCCTCGATCCGTCAAAAATCCGGCTCCCGCCCCGATCCGCCCCGAATGGAGCGGTAAGTGGGAGCCAAAAATAAAATGAAAAGTAACCCGCCCCGAATCCGCCCCGCCCCGATAAGAAATGGAGCGGGAGGTGGGGGAACTCTCCCGCCCCCGGATCCGCCCCGTTTGCATCCCTAGGGCCACACATAGAGTAAATGCGGAGAGCGTTTCAAGTTGCCAAATTATAAGTTTATACTTAGGCTAAATTACGGAAAACCCCTTCTGTCAATATCCTCCTTTTCACTTACCCCTCTGTCATTCAAAAACATGCACTTTGCCCCCTTAAAAAATAAAAAATATTTACTTTGACCCTCACCATTAATATTCCGTTAGGATTCTATTTTATATCCTAATTTTTACACCCAAAATACATCTAAAACCCTTCTCCTTCCTCATCCTCGACTGCACCACCTCGCTCTCGCCTATCTCTCTGTCCATGCCCACACACACTCCCTCGCCTGCCTCCGTAGCCTCACCCT
Organism: Ananas comosus; assembly: GCF_001540865.1. Classification (NCBI taxonomy): domain Eukaryota; kingdom Viridiplantae; phylum Streptophyta; class Magnoliopsida; order Poales; family Bromeliaceae; genus Ananas; species Ananas comosus. The sequence goes on from NC_033640.1 coordinate 3,302,710, forward strand.
CACCCTCACCCTCACCCTTGCCTATCTCTCCGTCCACGCCAACGCCAAAGAAGATGAGGGGCAATTTGATCATTTTGCCACAACGTACCCTCCTATGAACAATTTTTATTTTTTAAGGGGGTAAAGAGTATAGGTTTTTAAATAACATGAAGAAAAAGTGAAAAAGAGGGTATTGACAAGAGGGTTTTCTGTACTTTAACCTTATACTTATTAAAATTTCATAATAAAGTGTTTAAGAATTGAAATATAGATAAATTATTCATTTGGAGTCCTCGGCTCCATAGATTGGAGTATGCCAAGCACCAGCCTATCGTCACTGAGAGAGGAAATAATAAATACATCAAAAGGAAACATAAGAAGACAAAAGCAAAAAAAGAAAAAAACATATTTTCCTTGAAGCCAGTGAAATTTGGAAAAAAATATAAGGACCAATAGAGTAAAAAATACAAACAATCAAAGCACCAAAATAAACAAATAAATAAAAAAAAATAACTCATCATGTGGCCCAAAAAGCAAGTTACTTCCTATAAAATTAAAAATATATTTTTTGCTCAGTCTTACTCATATATTTGGCTAAAAAACGGAAGCAAATGGTTGCTTGATGAGCAGGAGGGCGAAGCTTCTCCTAGATCGGATCAACGACGGCAGGTAGCGAAGCCGATGCCAGGGCGAAAGATGCGAGGAGGGAGAGAATGAAGATGAAAAAGTTGTTGAGAAGGTGAGTCTTGGAGACATTGAAGAATGAGAGAGAGAGAGAAAGAGAGAGAGAGAGAGAGAGAGAGAGAGGGGTAAGAGGGAGTCCAGGAGTAGGTGGTGGGTCCAACATATGCTTTGCAAATATCTTCTAACACTGTAGCGGGCCCCACATAGAGTTAATGCGGAGAGCGTTTCAAGTTGCCAAATTATAAGTTTATTCTTATGATAAATTACAGAAAACCCCCATGACAATATCCGCTTTTTCACTTTCTTCCTCCTCTGTCATTCAAAAACCTATACTTTGCCTCCTTAAAAAATAAAAAATGTTGACTTTGACCTCCACCGTCAGTATTCCGTTAGGATTCCATTTATATCCTATTTTTTACACCCAAAATATTCCTGAAACCCTTCTCTTTCTTTATCCTCAGTCACGCCACCTCGCCCTTGCCTACCTCTCTGTCCATACCCACACACACGCCTCGGCCCACCTCCGCCGCCTCACCCTAGCCCTCACCCTCGCCCACCTCTCCGTCCACGCCCACCCCAAAGAAGATAAAGGGCAAGTTGTTTATTATGTCACAATGTACCTTCCTACGAATAATTTTTATTTTTTAAGGGGGTAGAGTGTAGGTTTTTGAATGACATAGAGAAAAAGTGAAAAAGTGGGTATTGACCGGAGGATTTTCTGCAATTTAACCTTATACTTATTAAAATTTCATAATAAAGTAATTAAGAATTGAAATATAGATAAATTATTCATTGGGAGTCCTCGGCTCCATAGATTGGAGTATGCCAAGCACCAGCCTATTGTCACCGAGAGAGGAAATAATAAATACATCAAAAGGAAACAAAAAAAGATGAAAAAAAAAAGAAAAAAACATGTTTTTCCTTGAAGCCCGTGAAATTTGGCAAAAAATATGAGGACCAGCAGAGTAAAAAAAACAAACAATCCAAGCACCCCAAACAAACAAATAAATATAAAACATAATTCATCATGTGGCCCTAAAAGCAAGTAAGTTACTTCCTGTAAAACTAAAAATATATTTTTGCTCAGTCTTACTCATATATTTGGCTAAAAAACGGAAGCAAATGGTTTCTTGATGAGCACGCCGACGGAGCTTCTCTGAGATAGGATCGACAACGGCAAGGTAGCGAAGCTGATGCCAGGCTGCGGAAGATGCAAGGAGGGAGGGGAAGAAGACGAAAAAGTTGTTGAGGAGGTGAGTCTGGGAGACAGTGAAGAATGTGTGTGTGTGTGAGAGAGAGAGAGAGAGAGAGAGAGAGAGAGAGAGGGGGGGGAGGAGAAGGGAGAGGGTAAGAGAGAGTCAAGAGTAGGTCAGGAAAAGATGTAAATTGTATGTAAAGATAAATGGGAGGAAAAGGTTTTAAGTACCCGTCGGTACGGATCGTATCTACCGAGTCATACCGTGCCAATAAGATATCGGCACGATACAGACTCCGTGCCGATGGCATAACTCAAAACCCTCTATTCTTTAAATTAGTAAGTAGTTTCCTCAATAAAGTTCGAAAGATGTGATAAAAAGACATAATAAATAGTTATAATATTTTATTGTTAAAAAAAATAAATATTTCATGCTATTATGCGTCGACACACAAAATTTTTTTTGATCGGCACGCATCTTCTGCACGCACTGTCCGTACCGTACCGGCAAGTTTTTGGCACGACTCCGTATCATGGCACTTAAATTCTTGGGAGACAGCATGCGGCGGGTCCCATATATGCTTTGCAAGTATCTTCTAATACTGTAGTAGGCCCCACATAGAGTGAAATGCCAAGTGTTTCAGGTTGTCAATGTTTCAGGTTGTCAAATTATAAGTTTATAAAAATAGGAGTATTGAATGGGTCATAACTAGACCATCTATTTTAGCACACATTATGTACGATCTATATCATGTCATCCCTAAAAGCAGCAGCTGCTGACTGCGACCGAATTATGCATTGAAAGGTCCAAAAGCCTTCTGCAATAAAATAGTTAGATGTTTCATACTGTTCTGTCCTTTGCCTCAAGCTGGCCTGCTATGGCAATCCGGACTTCCCCTTTATGTACAGTTGGGAACTTGTGCTCCTTTTCCTCACAAAAGAATCTTTTAATTTTTAACGACCTTATATAGGTTAAATGACTAAAAGGTTGATGGTTTGTATATGAGATCTCAAGTTTCGAAACCTGCTTCATATTTTTAAGTGAGTTCATTTAACAAAAAAAATAAATAAAACAGATAGTTTGCTATCTTTTTCTCTGAAAAATAAAATAAATATTTTCTTGTTACTGGACTAACATTATTATTATTATTTTTTTTTTTTTGTTCCAGAACTAACATTCTCCTGTTGTCCATAATAATTTTCAGCACATACCATAATGTCCCTAGCGCAGGCGGGGAAAGACATAATGATTGGTATCATCGAGTGGGCCATGGCTCGCATCATCGAAAGCCCAACCATCCAAGCCCGTTTGAATGAGGACATTGCCGCAAATGTCGGGAATAACCGGCCCGTGAATAAGACAGACATAGAGAACATGCCATACCTACAGGCTTTCATAGAAGAGCTGTTACGGAAGCATCCGCGGACCCACTTTGTACTGAGCCACGTAGTGTCGGCCAACTCGGCCTATCCAGCCCAATTGAGTGGGTATGACATCCCAACCAATGCGAGGACCCGAAGCTATGGACCCAACCCGTGGAGTTCAACCCAGACCGGTTCCTGACAGATGGAGAGAGACGCAGATTTGACAGGCTCAAGACGGATACGGATGACACCATTCTGGGCCGGCAGAAGGATCTGTCCCAGGCTGGCCCTCGGCATAACCCACATTGTGCTGATAGTGGCGAGGATGGTGCAGGCCTTCAAATGGCAGGCCCACCCATTGCAACCCGACCTGAATTTTAAGGATGACCAGTTTGAGTTCACCGTCGTCATTAAAAGGCTGCTCCTCGCCATGGTCAGGCCCCGAAATATGAACAAAGTACAGCATTTGAGTTCACCTTCATCGCCGCCGTACCAGATCTTTTAACTTCTTGTGATTTTACGTTTGTTACTAGTAAGCAGTTGAAGGAGAGCGAGAGACCAACCCTACCACCTGTTTAACAACTCATTTACTCGTGTCAATAAATATCTTTTTCAGGGTTTTTTTATAAAATGACCCTCCAAAAATTTCAAATTGGTAAAATAACCCTATCAAAATTTTATTTGAAAAACTAACTTTCCTTTCGCCACGTTGAATTTTTACTATAAAGACAGTAAATCATTCACCAAAATATATATATAATGAAGGCTTGATTCACCGCCTTCATTATATATATGTGAAGACGGCGAATGATTCACCATTTTATCTGTGTTTAACTTCATGACTCAGATAAATTTCGATAAATTTAAGATATTTTGCACTAAAGACGGTGAATGATTCACTGTCTTCACATATATATTATGAATACGGTAAATCATTCACCGCCTTCATTATATATATGTGAAGGCGGTGAATGATTCACCACATCATAGTAAAAATCTGACGTGCGCCTACGTGGTGAAAGGAGGATTATTTTTCCAAATAAAATTTTGACAGAATTATTTCTCCAATTTTAAAATTTTAGAAGGTTTATTTTATAAAAAAAAAACCCTCTTTTTCATCTTTTTCTTGAGGGCCCATTAGGCCCAGTTGGAGCTTCCGCACGAGCACTAACAAAATGGTTTTACTAAAAAAACAACCCCAAAATCTACCGACCTCCCCAAATTTGAGTTTTTGGGCATCCGAAACACATTTCAATTACCTAGTATTACCAAGCATCTGAATAGCTGCGTTAGTAGCAAAACAAAAGATAAGTTCGCTTTTGCACTACTCAAGTGCCGTCAAAATTTGAGACAAATAGCAGAGAGAAGAACATTAGAATGCCCTGATTTCTGTATGCTGACAAAGTGTCTAACATCATCTGTAAAACGCATTTAAACATCCAACTACTACAAGTGTACATACAAGATTCCACATTCTAGAAGCTGGCGAAAACATAAATAACATCTACAGTTTCTTTTTTTGCATCGAATTCATAGGGTCGCTATTTTCAACTTAAAACCTAAAACTTCAGCCACTCAAATACTTAAATCACACTCTGACTTTCAAAACAAACAAAGTTCTAATAATTCAACTATAACAGGGATGGGAACCTGACCTGACAGTATGCACTTGTCATGTATTAGCTGGCAACTCTGCGTTTGTGAAACGCGGCATTTGCTCTACCATGTAGGAACTTAAACTCTTCGTCTTCTTTAATCCAGATATTCTTTTTCTATGTCCTTTCCCTCGTTTGTGTTGCTCCCACTCATGCGCCCCTCGCAAGATCCGATTACCACAGGCCTATCATACAACATCCAACAAACGAAGAAGTCATACAGTGCCTACTAACATACTGGTCATTGTGTAATATGCAGGTTTCAAATACTTTTTAGTTTTTACATAAAGAAATTAGATCGAATTTCTTTCAAAATAATTTGACTCTCAATGCAAAACAAAAGCACAAGATCTAAAATCAAGGAAAATAAAAAGAATCTTGTATTTCAACGTGTTTGGAACGACTAGCAAGTGGAACAAGACAAAAACAAATAACTGGTACAGAAACATTCTTTTCCCCCCTTTTATTTGTTTTGTTTTGCATTGTTTCTGTTGGGTTGAGTACTTAGCTGGTTTGGTTTCCTTTCGTAGCCCTTTTTTATATTTCCCTCAGAATTCAAGGTCTCTTATGTAAATGTTCCATTTATATCTTAAATAGTATGTGGGGTTGTAGCGAAAACAGAGCCCTATACCCCTTCCTCTAGTCTACTTCTCTTTAAAGCATCATGGTATCAGAGCAAACCCTAAATAGAGTTAATTAAGAAATTAATATAGATAAGAGAACAAAAGAAGGCCCGATCAGATTCTTCACTTACCAATCGGGCCTCCCGAAGAACATCCAACCATCATCACTCCTTTTCCTAATCTCTTGTTGCCATTGTAATCCTTGTGTGGCCACAAGCTTCGCTCCTTGTGTATAACCACTGTTGCCACAAGCTTCGCTTGACTGCTGCTGCTTGCTCTACGGAGCTGTTGTCGCATGTATTAGCAGCCGGCAGTCATCTTTTCTTGTGCTACCTTGTATGTCCCTGCTGCTCACCTTGGTTGCCGCTGCTTGCTCTGCCATCGCAGCCCATCTAGCTGACGTAGCCTTATAGCCTCTAGCACCTACCTTGACTGCCACTGCTCTCCTCATTGCTGTTGATCACCATCAATCATCTCAGCCGTGCAGACCTGGCTGAATGCAGTGCGAACTTGGAAACTTGGCATTTAATTGGTTGACATTGGTAGCTAGCCTCTAGATCTGTCGTCGCTTTCTTCTTCTCACACTGATATCATTGGTAACAAGTATCTTCATAGCTGCATTCAACTGGAACCAACGACTATGTCATGCATTACATGATTCATGCATTACATGATTCGAATTTTCCTTTTTCTATATAATATGAAGATTATTTTATAATACAAGTTTGACTATTCTTCTTTCTTGCCGGCTGCATCTGTCAAATCAGTATGTCTAACAGGTGCGACAATCAACTGAGTGAAAGATTATTGTTTCATCAAGTGGACCAAAAATGATTACCACAGTAACTGATAGTCCCTTTCTACAAATTATTGCGATAAACTTGACGGGCAAAATTATCTTGAACGGTCTTGATCCTGTTTGATATTTATTAAATCCTGAAAGCTGTACGATTATATAACAGGTAGCAAAAAGAGATCGGCAGAAGAGGATCTGTCCTTAAGCCAATGGAAGTCCCTAGTGACGTCATGGCTTTTGAATTCGATGCAACAGCAATTGCGTGGATATTGTTTTGTGACTCAGCCTGCAAACTTGGAGTGCTGCCTCACAAACGTGCTCCAAGGTGGGAAATGATGCACTGATGTATAAAATCAGGAAGGTGCAAGATATAATAGAACTAAACTTATTAACCCAGCTAAGCATTTTGGGCGGTGGATAGGCCCAAAAAGTTAAGAGGGTTAAGCGTACTAGGGCTAAAGTAGTTCTAGAATTGGGTGACCCCCTAGGAACGGGGCATCCTAGTTGGTACCAAAGCCAATCACTAGCCAAAAGAGTGAGATGAGTCTCGACTGAGTTAGGGTCATACAGTGGGTAGAGCATGGCTTTCTGGTTGACAATCGTTGTAGGTGGAACGCGGTCCCCACAAGGTTGGCTAAGGCTAGCGAGACGAGTATCATATCGCCTAGTGCTTGTGAGTGTGCTTGAGCCTAATGAGGACGTCAGGGCTTGAAAGGTGGCAAAATGTGATACTCCTAGGATTTGAAATAGTCCTATATATAAGACATAATAGGACTAAACATTTTAACCCGAGTATAACATTTTGGACGGTAGCTAGTTCCAAGAGGTTAACAGGATTAAACGTGCTAGGGCTAGAGTAATTTTAGGATGGGTGACCCCCCTAGGAAGTGCAGTGTCACATCTTGCAAGTCAATAGGCAAAGTATGATCCAATAAGGGTACAAAATCTCAGAAAGGAGCTATTCTGACATTAAGGTAGGTATATGCTTATGTGCAACAAGAGTAGAAGGAATATCATGTTACATCAAATTACTTCCAAAAAATCAGCATTGGTAACTAGCTCTACCTCGAAAGTTAGCAAAGAAAATCAAGCAAGGTGACATAATTTGGGCATAGGAGGAACGGATCTACTCAAATGTGATCACTGTGGGTGAACTAAGCACATGTGACAGATGTGCTGGAAGCTACTTCGACATCCCCCTAGAGGACGTGGAGTAAAAAATGGTGGTGACCCTAGACGAGAATTTCGCAGGTCACATGCCTATAGTCCAAGGCGGTTAAAAATCTCTCTCAAGAAGGGAATTGTTCAAAAGCAGGTAGCTTATCTCAAGACAACCTTCAAACTGTCTGCAAGTTGATGTTGAAACTTGACTCTTTTCAATTCCACTTCTCCATCAACACCTACTGCTACATCTAATTTTGCTCTCTTAGGTTTATCTTCTTTTGCATTCAATTCTATCAAAACTAACTCTCGACCTTGGATCATTATATCTGAACTGGTTTCTCAGAACTTTTCTAACCCTATGTTTCTTGCAAAGTTTAAGTCTGTATAACTGATGGTTCTCTGTCCTCTATTTTTGGTAAAGGTTCAATAATTTGTACTCCTAATCAAACTCTATTCTCAGTCTTGCATGTTCCTAGCTGTCCAAACAATCTTCTATCCAAGGATTTAAGAGCCCATCGGCACAGGCCGTATCCACCGTGCCGTATCATGCTAACAAAATACCGGCACAATATAGCGCCCGTGCCAATGGTACAGCTCAAAACCCTTTTACTTAAAATAAGTAATTTTCTCAATAAAGTTCAAAATATTTTTAAGAGATACAAAATAAGAAATTAGAAAAATTTGTAGCTAAATAAAATAAATATTTCATACCATTATGTGTTGGCACACATGTACTTTTTTGTGACCGGTACTCATCGGCACGGCCCAGCACGCACTGTACCGTACCGTGCCAATAAGTTTACGGCACGATCCCGTGCCACGATACTTAAATCCTTACTTCTATCCATTTTCTATTATAGTAGGGACCTTAATTGTAAAGTCAACCTTCTTCCTTTCTCATTTTGTGCTGTAAGAATTGGAGACTAAAGCATGATTGGCTATGGTAGAGTGCATGATGAATTGTAGAGTGCATGGACTTTTTATCATGGGTGGATGATCAATTCAGTTACTAGGATATCCACTCTACAAATGTTAAGTTTTCTCAGAGAGAGATATTTGTGCCATCTTGACTCAGGAATTCATCATTTCTAATAATGGAGAAATTGTTTCCGAACTTATTTCAACATTGCACTCAACATTTTAAGTGTAATGCTTGCAAGTTTGCAAAGCATATATGCATACATTTTCAATAAATGAAAATAAGAGTGTTGTTCCCATTCACATTGTGCATTCTATTGTATGAGGTCCTTGTGGGATACCTTCTACTGCTGACTATAGATGATGTGTTTCTTATATGGTGTACCTGATGCATAACAATAATGAAGTATTCTCTTGTTTCCAATCATTTGACAAAATGCTCGAAAACCAGTTCAATGTCAAGATTAAAATTCTAAGATCTGATAATGGCACAGAGTATAGTAAGCATCTCTTTCAAAATTATCTAGATGACCATGGAATCTATATGTGAATCTTCCAGCACAAAATAGTGCCAGAAAGGAAGAATTAACATCCTCGTCAGGTCGCAAAATCCTTATTGTTTGCCACTAACATGTGCACAAATTACCCGGACATAGTCTTGTCAGGTACATATTTAATCAATCGAATTCCTCTGCGAGCAATTGAGTACATGACTTGAAAAGTTAATTGGTTCTTACGGTAATACTATACTCCCTAAACTGTTTGGTTGTACATTTCTCGTGCATGATCATAAAAGGACAAATGACAAGCTTCACACCCATGCTATAAATAGTATGTTCATTGGGTACAGCTTCTCAAAGAGGACATAAAAGCTATCACCCTATGACGCAAAAGTTAGATTACACGATGGATGTGTCCTTCAAAGACTATTGAGCTTTACTATCATCAATCATCTCTTCAGGGGGAGCGTTAATGTCAGGATGAAGAGATGAATATTAGTGCCAAGAATATCTTGAACTTGCACCGATGAGGATCTCTTAATTCGAAGAAGATGAGGGAGAGAACGAGAGAGCAAGTGCTGCTGGGCAGAAAGAAAATAATGGTGTAGAATACAAGGGAGAGAAGGAGATAAATAATATTGAGAAGGAGAAACAAGTTGATATTGAAAATGGTGCTGGAAAAAAAAAAGTCAGAGTTAATGAGAGATAATGGAATTTCAAACACAACAAGACAATGAAAAGTTATCATGCACTCACACCATGGATTTAAGTATCGTGGCACAGGGTTGTGCTGGAAACTTGTCAGCACTGTACGGCACGGTGCGTGTCAGGCCGTGCCGGTCACAAAAATTACATGTGTGCCGACACATAATGGCATGAAATATTTATTTTCTTTAGCAACGAAATATTCTAATGGTTTATTATGTATCTTTATCAAATCTTTTGAACTTTATCGAGAAAATTACTTACTAATTTGAAGAATAGAAGGTTTTGAGCTATGCCATCGGCACAAAGATTGTATCGTGCCAATATCTTATTGGCATGATACAGCACGGTAAATACAGCCCGTGCCAATAGGCACTCAAATCCTTACTGCATAAAGTCAAATGTCACAAGGTCTGCAGAGAGGCTCAGAATTGTTGCTTGGTCTATGTTTGCCGATGAGTATTTGATCAATGTACTATACCCATTGCTTGTTGGATTCTTCTACAAGACAGACGAGGAGCTTTGTTTTTGCTTTGTCGGGTGACAAGATATGGAGTTGGCTATCAATTTAAGTTGCTTCTGTTTTGGCCATCATTTTAATTCTTGTTTGGTGGCGGACATGCGGTTGGGACAATACTGCTTTTACACTATCCAATAGACTCCAATAGTGTCCGGTTCACATACTATATTCCGCTAAGTTTCCATGAGCATACCGTAATTTTTGCTACCAACCATTCCCCATTTTTGGTCATTTGCTTTATTGCCGAAGGAGCCTACAAACAAGGACTTCCGGTCGGTAGTTCTTGCTAGGATTGACTTTAATTTTCAATAAAAGCACATAATCTTCCATAACTTGCCACTCGAATAGCACCTTCATTGGTCAAACCTTCTGCGTACCCCGAGGACACTTCAATTCAGTGGTACCTTTTACGATTGTTGCAGTAGGAAATTTCTTGGCGTGGAAGCTACAATATTATGTATTCTCATGATCCGTAATCTCTTGATCGACATTCTAGTGCGCCCCCCGATTTTTTACCATAGTTGGGACAGAGGCCAACAGCTTGTGTTTCCTGCATTTGTTTCACATTTGCGGAGCTATCTCTTCATGTGGTAGTTATAAGAATTGATAAAAGAGTGGTACCTGTTTGGTCCAAGTCATCATAGGGTACAAACTTTGCCTGTCTTGTTTGATCCAATAGTGATGCGTCAAATCATAGATTTTGTAAGGTATTGGCTCCCTAGAGTGTTGTACCAACTTTGATCTAATTGATCAATGCGTGGTAAAGAGAGCTATTGGGCATGTTTCATATCTGGTCCTGAGGGCTTTGGAGTTGTTAGAAGTGACCTCAGGTAGTGTTAGAGTGGTTTTAGCATTATTCGGCGCTAAAACGGACTCGAACATTGAAAAACTACAGAACTGGTGTTGGGTACCGGTATTGGAACCTAGTACCGGAACCCCCATGCAAGTGCAGAAATGTCTGCTCTCAGGTTTGGGTTTTGGGCCTGGAGTGCCAGTATTAAACTTGGGAGTACCGGTACTAAAGGTCGGGCACCAGAACTTTATAGGAAGCACAAATAACCAACGTTCGGGTTGAGGTACTCGATGGATGGTACTGGTACTGGGGAGGCCATGTACCAATACTTGAGCCCGTGTACTGATACTCAACAAAAAACTCAGATAATCTGCTCTCGGGTTGTGGCATTAGCCCGGGGGTACCGGTACTCAAGCCCGAGTACCGGTACCCAGTGTTGCGTAAGGCAGAATCTGAACTGTTGCAAATATAAATTCTTGGAGGGCTTAAGTGCAATTGTGGGAACTTATAAATAGTCCTAACACCCTCCTCTCTTCGCCACAGCTGAGAACACCCTTCTTTCTTCCCCTCTTGACATCTCCTTCTCCTTCTCTCTCTAGAACCTCTCCAACAAAGTGGTTTAGAGGAGTTTTGAAGGAGTTGGAGCTTTTGTGGAGTGGAAGAGGCTCTCCTACAGCGTGGAGTTTGAGGTGTAGAAGTGGCCAAGGTAAGGTTTTAGTAAGTTTAACCTAGGGTTTGCTTTTGTTAACCTAGAATCCATGTTTTTGAGATTCTTGTGGCTTAGAAACCTAGAATAATCCATGGTTTCTCATGGTGTTTGGTTTATGGCCTTGGTATGGGAACCCTAGGTTGAAATTAGGGTTTTTGTAGATATGGGGTTTATAATGAAATTGATCCCTTAATTCCTTAATTGAAGGATAAATCGACACGTTAAGCAACTTGAATCGAAGTTCCTACGAGACTACGACACTCCGTTGAAGAAAAACACCGATTTGCTTTCGTTGGGTCGAGCCAACACAGTGTTAGTAAATCGCGGGACTTGGCTTCTCGCCTATTAGCATCGGTATAAGATGGGTGGTGCTATCCGAAACAGTTGGATTTCTATGTCTATGGTACTATTGTTGGCCATATATGTACATGTGTAGAATTCATGCATTGTAGAGTAGTATGTGTTGTGTATTCAATTCCTTGCATGCTCTCATGATAAAGATAGAAAACATGAAATAGAACATAGATGTTAGATGCATGAGAATTGGGTCTTGAACATTGGAAACTCTATCGTGTCGTAAACCGAATGTAAACTTAGACAACATAGTGACATGGAACGGTGGCATTGGACTAGAGATGTTGATAGCACTCATGACACTAGATGTTAGGGATGGATAGATCCCCGAGTATCGTTGCCCTTAGTTGGTAGGATATCCTCTAGTTGGAGGATTGGATTGTACTCACATATCGTTTGTCGGCTTGGCAGTGGTCGCTCCAACCAAGCAGTTAGCTCTGGAGTGGTCACACACTGGGTTAGCGTAGCTACCCAGCAGACCGTCCCCAATGAGCATAGCGGGCATCTCCCATCCGTGGGATTGGTTGTGAGTTTGGCTCAATCTTCGGGTTAGCCGGCATGATTTGGTTACAAGGATATGAATGACATGCATCAGGAGCATAATGGTTACCTTATTCATCATATCATATTATTGAGGCATAGTAGGATGTTAGTACTCATTACTTTTGCTGTCCTTTTCTACTTATGCCTACTTAGACCTAGTGAGACGGCAGGGTCGGCAGCCGAATCGCTGGGAACTTCTTTTAATTCTCACCCCATTGTTTTGCAGATCCCTATCCTAGCGGAGCGGCCGAGGATCGTGGCAAAGGCATAGCGCCCGAAGTAGTGGACTTCCCCATGCATTAGAGTGCCATATGAATATATGTGAGAGACTTGTTGTATTTTGGAGTGAACTTGTAGTGAGATGAAAACTATGTATGTTAAAAGAATGGTTGTATTTTGGTGAGTTGCAAATGGTTAAGCAATGAATGACTGTAATAGCTAAGTTAATCTTCTCTTTGCTCTTGTATATTGCCCTCGTGCAGATCATGTATATTATTTGTTTTTCCCTAGGCAAAACTCGTTGTTGTTGAGCCTTGGGCGGATAGGGAAAACTCTATCCGTTCGGCGGTCTGTGTGCGTATCCGAACCGATCAAATTGGCGGTTGCGGGGCGTGACAGATTTGATACTCCATGACCATGACATACTTCATTCCCCTACCTACCATACCAAAACCTTAGAATTTGGTGAGTGGCGCAGCATGATCCTATTCAGGATGTGAGATAATATGAGATTTTCGATTTATATGTTCCACTTGGCAATTAGGTTAAGAGAAGGATTCGATATGAAACTAAATGGACAACACTGCTTCCATTCAATCCATGTGAGATGGATTCCCCAAATTGGGAAGACTTGTAGATTTACATTTATAGATATATAAATACTTTTATTTTTTATTTTTCTCTATTGTGCACATAGACAATCTACTTCCATCGCAGTATTTTTAGTGTGACTCATACTTAGCAAGAAGCATTAGATGGTGTAGTAAGCCGAGATGTTACTATGATTATTCATTCATTCATTTTTTCTTGCAAGGAGTAAGGGTCCAGTCTTTGCTGTAAGGAGTAAGGTTCTCATGTTTCATTTGCTACAGAATGAAATAATCTATTAGTCCTTGCACAAAATAAATGGAGGAATGAAAAGTTACTAACATCTCAAGATACTACACCATTTAATGCCTCCACACAAGTAAAGACCACACTGAAAATACTCTGATGAAAGTAGGTTGTTTATGTTCACAATAGAGGGGGAAAAAGTAGAAGCATCTATATACTTACACATCTATATTTACAAGCCCTCACAATTTTGGCTTAATCTCATATCAATTGAAATGAATGAACGAAACCATCGTCCTCGATCTCATATTGAATCCTCCTCTCGAGTCGTCTGGTTGTCATATGGAACATATAAACTGAATCCCTATATAGTCTCGCATGCTCAAGAGGATCATGTTGCTGTTAAAAATTAGTACTAAACTTATTTTTTGTTTCCTTTTGATTTACTAGAATTAATAAGTGTAGAAGCCCATTTGACCTTTTAGATGGGTCTTTTCTTGTTCTTTTGAGTCAAGTCATGTGGGTTATTTTGGGTTAAACGAGTCAAGTTGGGCCACATGGGCTTAATTAGGGGGTCAAAAGAATAAAAGAGTCAAGTAGAGCATTAAGGAGATTGTTTGAGAAAAGTAGCTTCTTCTCCTTCTTCATTCCCTTGTATAGTGTTTCTTTCAAAAGCAATGAAAGTGTGAAAAAGGGTCCAAAATTTGTGGGGGTTTCGCTAGGTTCAAGAGGGGTGACCTCTAATTTGCCTTTTTCCTCTCTTGTGAACATTCATTGTAAGTTGGTTTTGGTTGAAATTTTTATTTGGTGATTTTCTGTTTCTCTTTGTATGATGTTTTGATACTCTTGGTGAAATTAATTGATCTCATCTTTAGAGTTGTTTGAGATTGTTATTGTGAGCTTTTTATTTCTCCATTCTTATCTTTTATGGCGGTTGTGCGATCTTGGGCATACAGGAAACTCGTATTTTCGATTTCAATATCGGAGAAAAGGGTGAGCTCAAATTGGAGCCATTTGTGCTTTTCTCTTCAATCATTGCACTGCCCAAGTCCTAAGATTCTGGCGCAGTAGGTAGGAGTATAATGTATATCATGGCCATAGAGTCTCAAATCTATGATCTAACTCAGCACCATCGGATCAAAACAAGACAGGCAATGTAACATACCGAATCTCCGAGTTACGATGCTAACTTTGATTGAATTGATCAAAGTGAAGCAAATGCGTGATGTGCGACATCCCCAAGTCATTTTGGAGGCGTGGGGATGGGTAGTTGCGAGTTTAGGAGTTTCAGTGTTTCCGGCGCAAATTGGCCACGAAAACAGACTCCGAAGTAGTGTTACTATTAGAGTGCAGAAGTAACACTTGGTACCGATACCAGAGCAATGCGGTACCGGTACCCAGCCAGTGTGTGTTGATAAAGCTCTCAGGATCCGGACTGTACGAGGCTGTGTACCGGTACTGGTCTTGTGTACCGGTATTGCGAAGCGTGCAGGAATTTGCGTAGCCTCAGGTTGAATGGGTAGTACCGGTATTGTTGTCAGGTACCGATACTAGAAATCTCTGGTACCAGTACTCCAACCCAAGTACCGGTACCCAGTCTGCGACGGACTAAAATGTTAAGGTTGAGAGTGAGTTTTTGTAAGGAAGTGAATTCTTGAAATCCGAAAATTATACTTCGTCCAGGATCGACTAATGGTCGAGTGGGTAGGCTTCGGAGGAGCTAAAGATGTCCAAAACACAAAAAGTGCTTTGGAAATCGAATCCACGAGAGCGAATAGTGCAAGATCTGCACTTGGCAGATTCTGCTCTAGGGGACCGGTCCCTGGCGGGAGTGTAACGCACTGGACCTTTGCAAATTGCGAGATTCGAGTGTTTGATGAGTGTTCTGAGTTTTTCCAGGTATTCTGGAGGACTTAGAGCTTGGATTGAAGCTTCTAAGAGGTAAGCAACTTGTTCTCTCCCCAAGATTTCAAGATTTGATGGTTTCTTTGAGATGAAACCCTAGAATGAGGTTTTAGGGTTGATTGGCTTTTTTATTAGAAGCATTTAGAGCTAATCTAATTGGATTAGAACCTTGGTCTAGGTTGCTTTGGAATGGATTTAGCTTCCTTTTGAGCTTTGGAAAGGAATTTCTCCACTATAGGTGTGATTTTAGCCCCTTTGTATAGATGGTTAATGTTTGATCTTGTAGTTGTTCGTAAGGTTCGTTTAACCTTTGTTTCTATACCTCTAGGGTGCTAGGAGGCTAGTTGACACCCTCGTTGGGGTAAACGAAGAGTTGCGCAAGTTTCGGTGGGTTTGACCTAGCCTACAATATGAGAAATTCTCATATTTGGTGATTTATGTTTCGTAAAGTAGAAATTCATGCATTTTCATGTTAAATGTATTTATTGTGAATTTTAGAATGCTTAACATTCCTATGTCATGTATAATGAATTTTCGGACCTCCATATAGTAGAGAGAGAGTTGCATGTGAAGCTTGCACTAGCATTGGGCATTCTTATGTTGGACTCGGGACCATGTTTCTTACAATGAAATTGAGCATTGCTTCATGCATTTAAATCTAAACCTAATTGAGACATAAGGAACTTTAGTAAGCCTTAAGAGGCTTGGGGACTTGTACTACTTGAGAATGATTGGGCTAATATCATAAAGGGGCATTGAGCTCGGGTTAAATGAGAACCTAGTACTAATGTCATGAATGGAACATAGAATATGAAATGTGTTTAACTTATAACAAACTTAAGTGTCATAAAGAGGCACTAAGCATAGTGAGTGTTGGAACATCACCTTGAGACATTGAACTAGATCTTTGAGATGCTAGTGACTTCTACCATGTTAGAGACATGATGATTGGACTTTTGAGACGTTGACTACGCTTGCTTGCCATTTGTGCTCATTCGCACATACTTGTGAAGGTCGCTCCCTACAAGCCGGCACTCCGGAGTTTGCCTACGGGACTTATGCTCGCTCGTACGGTATCGAGAAACCTACGGGGTCGGGAGAGAGACTCATTCCTAGAGTGGGAATGCTAGAGCTACCACCGACACTTAGGTAGAGTGGGAATGCTAGAGCTACCACCGACACTTAGGTGGCACAAGCTGAACTACATTTATGTAGGTCTTAGAACATGATTAAACAATGACATTGAACCGAGAAATGACAATCACTACTAGATAGGCTTAGTAGTTTGATTACTTTGACATGCTTATAGCATGGTGTTGGGACATATAGTATACATGATAGTCTTATTTGTTACATCATAGTATACTTGGCTGCCATGATAGAGCATATTCAACATATACTGATATATTGGATCATGATACCTACTTGCTCGATATGTTGGGACATATTAGTCATGCTTGGACATACTTCATTTTGATAAAGTAAATGTACAACACATTGAAATCATGTTTATTTACGAGATAATAGCTTAGCATTTTATTTATGCTTTCAAAAATGCAATCTATTCATTATTATTGTTGCTTTTTGGACTTACCTTTTTCTTTTGGAGCCTAATGGTGCATTGTGCTGAGGTCAGTAATTGCCCACTGGGAACTATAAATTATATTTCTCACGCCCTCTGTTTCATGTCATTATTTCAGAGCCTTCCACGCCGGGAGAGGCTAGGGACCGCGGAAAGGGTATCGCCTCGAGCTAGCTTGCTATCGAGGGACGCGTTGATAGGTGGTCTACCTCTCGTTGTTTTCTTTTTGGAGAGGTTGAGAGTTGTATCCATGTATAGAGACCACCCTTTTGTGTACCCCTTTTGGAGACGGTTATTGTATAACTTATGATTCACCTTTATTGTTTAGTATATTCCTTCTACCTTGTTATAAATGATAGATTTACTCTTGTTCTGATATCTCTAGTTGTAGATTATCTTTGGCTTTATTTTTCGCTGTTGTTGTAGACGCCTTATATGTGTTGACATATGGCGGGTCTGGGCGCGCTCCCGGGAGGGTCTCTGCCAGTTCCGGGGCGTGACAGTTCCGACCTATAGCTCGTATCCCGAGATTTATAGTATCTTAAGTAGCGCTAAGGCCACCAAAGAGGAAGACTTAGGCTGCTCTCGGGTTGCCTCTGCAGGTCTGTGTACCGATACAGCCTTGATGGTTGTACCGGTACAGAAAGTGTACCGGTACACCTTGATGGTTGTACCGGTACAGATGTGGTGAATTGCCAACCCGAGGCTCGAGTTCGCTGTTTCGCATGATTTGTACCGGTACACTTTTTCGTGTACCAGTACACTTTGCCAGACTGCGAACAGGCTGTGTTTGAGGGGTGTTTTTGCATTTGTGGCATCTCTATATGATCCCCACGGCCCCTAGGGCTTCTCCTGAGCTGAGAACCAGAGGAAAGCAAGGTAGGGAGCTCTTCTCTCACCTTCTTTGGATTTCCTTCCCTTTTTCTTGGATTCCCTTGGCTTAATCCCTCTCTTTTGCTTCTTGAAGCAAATCTCACCTTGTTAAAGGCTTGAGGATTGGAATTGGAGCTTAATTGAGGGGAGATCTTGGGAGCTTGTGAACTTTGGGCTTGGTTGGAAGCTTCTATGAGGTTAGTAGCAAGTTTCTTTCCTCTAGATTCGAGTTTTGGTGCTTTGTTTGAGATGAAACCCTAGAAATGAGATTTAGGGTTATTTTTGGGGATTTTGGATTTGCAACTTCTAGAACCTAATTGATGGGTTTAGAACCTTTGTTTAGGTTGGATTTGAGGGCCTCTAACTCCTTTTTAGAAATCGTGAGGAATTTCTTCGCATTTGGTCAGTTTTTCACCCTTATGCATGAGTAGCTTAATGTTTGAACTTGGTGTTGTTCATAAGGTCCATTTAACTCTTGTTTTTATACCTCTAGAGTACTAGGGGACTAGTGGACACCTTCGTCGGAGCAAACGAAGGGGTTGCGAGAGTTGTGATGGGTTTGACTTCATGAAACCGGGGCAAAATGCCCCTTATGAGTGTTATACTTGTCGTAACGTTAAAATTCATGCATATTCATGCTAAATAGAATTTCTATGAATTTTAAAATACTTAAAATGCATGCCTTATGTATTATGAAAATTTCACTCTATATAGTAGAGCATTCTGGGGTTTTTGCATGCATGTAAGAAGTATTCATGTTAGCAATGGAAAAACTTGTCTTCTATGTTCAAAATGACTTAGATTATGTATTCATGAACACCAAAATCATGCTTGGACTCATTGGACAAATGTGCCATAAAGGGGCACTTGAGCTAGTAAATTATGAAACTGCAACATAGAGACGTAGTAATAGGCCATTGGACATCGACTATATTCCGTGTTTTAGACATGATGACATAGTGATAGGCCATCGACACAGTTGCTATATTCCATGTTTTCGACATGATAACTTGAGACTTGAGACAGACATATATGCTTACTTGCCTTTGTGCTCATTCGCACATGCTTGTGAGGGTCGCTCCCTACAAGCCAGCACTCCGGAGATAGCCATCGATATACATACTCGCCGTGCGGGATTGGGCGCCGAAGTGGATTGCCGTAGGAAAGGCTCATTCCTAGAGTGGGGATGTTGACTACCACGGGGCCATTAGGCACGGCACCGGCCAGACAGCCTACTGGGGGGTCTTCAGGCCAGACAACCTTCGGGTGGGTCTTACAAGATTTAAACTTTACGTAGTTAACATGCCAAGTGAACATCGATAGAATAGTAAACAATGACATTGTGCTATTTAGCTTGGGGACATTATGTTAGTTACACTCATGCACTTCCATGTTACAGTAGCTTCATTACTAATGCAAATTCATGCTAAGTAGAGACATCATGTGGTAGCAAGTTTACATGTTTACTTACATGTCGTTCATATCGCATTTACTTGTTTACTTACCTATTTTAGCTCTTTTGGGACTAGTGTTGCTTTTCACTAAAGTCAGTAATTGCCCACTGGGAACTATTAATTAATAGTTCTCATGCCCCCTGTTTTATGGATTTATTTCAGAGCCTTCAGCACCGGCGGAGGCACGGGATCGCGGCAAGGGTGTCGCCTAGCTAGATAGCAGGGAGCTACTTGCTCTTAGGTGGTTTACTCTTTCTTTTGTTGTAGTGAGAGAGATTTTTGTAACATGTATAGAGACCACCTATGTACTTTTTTTAGCACTTATTCTGGGACATCTCTTGTATTACTTATGACTTCTTTTTGGTGGTTTTGGACTTCTTTTACCTTATCATGATGAAGAAATCTAGATGTACTTTGCTCTGATATCGCTAGATCTCTTCGTATTATTATTTTATTTATTGCTTTATCCTAGACGCCTTATATGTTTTAGAGATATGGCGGATCTGGACACGTGCTGGGCGGGCTCCCGCTGGGTCCCGGGGCGTGACAGGGAAGGACCGGTTCCGTAAGCAGGTCTAACAGAGAAGGGGTCTGTGCAGAGTTGCTCTCGGGGATCGGTCCCTGGTGGGAGGGACCGGTCCCCGTAGCTGAGGTCGCGGCAGACAGCTGATGCAACCGGTCCCAGACCAGAGGGACCGGTTCCCGTAAGCGTATCTGGCTGAGGTGCTCTCGGGGACCGGTCCCTCATCGGGAGGACCGGTCCCTCCGCGCGAAAATTGCCCAGGCAGAGCTGTTTGAGAGAAGCAAAGTTGAGGGGCTTAGTTGCATTTGTTACAATAGATGGAGGGTATTAGAGAGAAAAGCTCTCTCTTTCTCTCATCTACTCCCAAACACTCCCCTCACTCTCTCTCTCTCACTCTAAGCTCTATCTCTCTCCTCTCTTGAAGCAAAGTAGAAGGAGAAGAAGGAGAGGAAGAAGAAGGAGGAAAGAAAGGTGGAGAAGAAGAAGGAGATCAAGGAGAAGGCCTTGGACACCTTCACCTCCCTCTCCTCTCCCCTTTGGTGTAGCTCAAGAGGTAAGCTACTAAACCCTAGCATGTAGAACTAAGGGTTTTGGGTTTTTGGCTTTGGAAATGGGTCAAATGGACCTCTAGCATGCTTCTAAATAGATCAATGCTAAAATCTAGGGTTTGGATGGAATGGTTTGCTATAGGTGCAAACCTAGGGCTCCAACTTGGGGTCTTTGGTAAATTATCAGATTGATCTCATTTAGTGGCTTGTAAACCTAATTGATAGGTGTCTAAACGCGGGGGCGAAGTCGAATTTTCGATTCGTCGAGCGGGTGAAAAGCTTTCGGCGAAATATAGCCGATTGAGCGCCGTTTTGGACCAAGGAGGCCGAGACCTCGTCGTAACGTTCGTTGGGAAGCGGTTCTAGAACCTTTATACCCTCAAAAGGTGGGGGGTGTCATTCCGAAGCAACCGAGCTCTTTTCTATGTCTTAGAAATACATGATTTTCATCTTTTGCATGTTGCATTGTAGGATTGCATTGTAGTACCTTTTCCTTATGCTTCTGAATGTTAACCTAGTGTGCATGGAATACTTGGTGAAATGGATAGGTAAGGATTGAGTCGGAACATGGATCCTATAGTGCCAAAAAAAAGAGATGAACTCGATGGTTATTCAGTGACATAGAGAGTGGCATTAATGTAATGTACTTGACACTAGAGGTTCATGAACTTAGGGATAGATGGATTCCCTAGTAAACGACTCGTGAACAATGAACTTAGTATAGCTAAGTAATTATACATGAATGTCGGAATAGATGAGTTCCGAGAGAATGTTGGCCCTAGTTCATAGGGTATCCTCACGTGGAGAGGATAGATCAAGCTCACGGTCTGTTATTCGGGATGGTAAAGCCATCCATATCCTCACATGGAGCGGAATTGTTGTCGAGTACTCCGGAGTGTCGGGCGATTAGGACAGAATTGATGTCCGCAGGCAGTCCCGAGTTCGGGGGAACATGGAGTCTCCTTACCCTATGGGATGGATATGTGAGGCGTAGGCAAACCCAAGGATTTCGCCACAGATTGGGTAAATGAAAAGTTAATATTGTCATCGAACATTCCTTATCGAACATGGATCGAACTTGTTAGCATGATAGTAAACTGTTACTAAATGATGCATGCATTCATTTCACATGATTATGGGCATAGTAGTATAGTTTTCCTATTATGTCTTTACAGCTTCGATATATATATCTATCTGTTTCGTTGTTACTTTTGCCCACTTGGACCTAGTGGGGAGATCGGCGGAGTCGGCGGCCGAGCCCACTGGGAACTATGGAAGATAGTTCTCACCCCACTTTATTTCCAGGGCTAGGTATAGGTTTGCCGGGCGAGGACCGCGGCAAGGGCATCGCGCCCGACCAGTGAGGATTATTGGTAGAGTAGTAGCTTTCCTTTTGCATTAGTACACCTATGTATTTGAGAGAGATTCATGTAGGTGAGGACTTTGGAGAGCTATGTACTTGATGAGCATGTACTAATTTTGAGAAAGAAAATGTAATTGTATAAAGAATGTAAATATGGTGTAATAGTTAGTAGTTCTTTCTTTATTTCACTTGTGTATCTTGTAGATTACTTGCTCTTCGTTGTTGGCACTATTTCTGCCTCGTTGATCGTGTATGTATGAATTTAATTTTCCTGGGTAAATTCTTATACATGATCAGGTTGTGAGCCTTGGGCGGGCAGGGGAGTTGCTGCCCGTTCGGCGTCCGTTCGCCGCGCCCGAACCGTGCCAAATTGGTAGGGGTTTCTGGTGGGGGGCGTGACAGTTTTTGGGGGGCTTATTTACAATTGTTGAAACCTATATAAATACCCCAACTCTACACATGTACATTTCATGCATAAGAAGGACTTTGTTAACTCCTCTTCTTCTTCTTCTCTCTCTAGAACTCTCCTCCATGGTGGATTTGAGAGAGAATTGAAGCTTGGAATTGGGGATTTTGGTGAAGTAGAAGCTTTGGGACGAGGAGGATTTCTTAGAGCAAGAACCTAAGGTAGGTTTCTTGCCATTTCTTTGTTAGGGTTTAGTTATATACCCTAATTGAGTTGGTTTTGAGTTTCTTGGATTTGTAGAGCCTATTCTATGCTATGAAATCCTAGAAAAGTGGAGTTTTGGGTATCTTGTATGAACCCTAGAGTTAAATTGGGGTTTTGTAAAGTATGAGATCTAACATAGGTTTGATCTCTTGTAGCCCTAATTGAAGTGTAAACTGACACGTTGGGAGGCTCGGATCGAGATTCCAACAAGTCTACGTCGAGTTATCGAGGAAAAGCCTCGTTTCGGCTTCGTTTGTCGTGGGTGGAGAGTAGCAAACGTCCATAAATCGGGAGAAGTGGTTTCTCGCACTCCAACATCACTACAAAGTGGGTGGTGCTATCCGAAATCTTCGAATCCTTCATTATGTCTTCGTCACCTTTTGAGCATCTATGCATGTGTATAGTTGATATTCATGCATTATAGGGTTGATGTTATTGTGTGGCTAAGATGTGGGTTTTCAATGTAGAAAACATGTGAAATCATAATGGACCATGACATAGAACCGTATGGATGTGTGAACATGTATTAGATCATGACAATAGTAAACAAGGTGACACGATGACTAGTGGGAACGAATAGCAACAAGAACTGTGAATACTAGGCAAGGAAAACTATATGTGAACTTGTGGCAATTGTGGAATAGTATCCTCTAAGTGAGGATTGGATCATACTCACAGGTAGTCTAAATGCTTGAGGTAGATCGCTCCACCTCGAGCGATGAGCTCCAGAGTGGTCATCAACTGGGCTGGTAGTAGAATTCTCCCCAACAGACGGTCCCGTCAGGTCCAGCGGTATTCTCCCTGACAAAAAGAAATTTGGTTTGGTAAGTTGAGGTTTAACCAAATGGTTAAACAAGTGAATTGGGTAAAGGTAAAAGAGCATGCATGCATCATGAATATATTATCTCTATTCCAGTTTGTGCAGGCATTGTAGTAGCATTAGTTTGGTTACCTATCTGTTCTTTCTTTCTACATATGCCTCAGTAGACTTAATGGGTGAGTCCGCGAGGTCGGCGGCCGAACCAACTGGGAACTTTCATTAGTTCTCACCCTACTAACCTTGCAGATCCTAGCGCGAGCGAGACAGTCGAGGATCGCGGCAAGGGCATCGCGCCCTAGGTAGCGGGCCACCGTCGAGTTTAGCTATGTACCTAGTGTATTTTCATCTTTTGTAGTATGATGAAAAGAGCTATGTAAATGAATTATGTATAAAGAAGGATGTATGTACTTGAAGAACATATGATGTAAATTTTGGAAAACAATATAATTAAGTTGAGAGCTTTGTATTTTGTTTAAAAGTATTC